>NW_028283187.1:27500-37500 GCF_059441175.1 Urocampus carinirostris
GATTCCCCAAACACCGGTCCGATAATACGCGCGCATATCCCCAAACACCGGCCCGATAATACGCGCACAATTCCCCAAACACCGGCGCGGATTTCAGCCACTATTGGCGGGCACAAGTCCCCCAACACTAGCCCGGGATTCAGCCACTAGTGGCGGGCACGATTCCCCAAACACCGGTCCGATAATACGCGCGCATATCCCCAAACACCGGCCCGATAATACGCGCACAATTCCCCAAACACCGGCGCGGATTTCAGCCACTATTGGCGGGCACAAGTCCCCCAACACTAGCCCGGGATTCAGCCACTAGTGGCGGGCACGATTCCCCAAACACCGGTCCGATAATACGCGCGCATATCCCCAAACACCGGCCCGATAATACGCGCACAATTCCCCAAACACCGGCCCGGATTTCAGCCACTAGTGGCGGGCACAAGTCCCCCAACACTAGCCAAGTTCTCAGCCACTAGTGGCGGGCACAATTCCCCAAACACCGGCCCGATAATACGCGCACATTTCCCCAAACACCGGCGCGGATTTCAGCCACTATTGGCGGGCACAAGTCCCCCAACACTAGCCCGGGATTCAGCCACTAGTGGCGGGCACGATTCCCCAAACACCGGTCCGATAATACGCGCGCATATCCCCAAACACCGGCCCGATAATACGCGCACAATTCCCCAAACACCGGCGCGGATTTCAGCCACTATTGGCGGGCACAAGTCCCTCAACACTAGCCCGGGATTCAGCCACTAGTGGCGGGCACGATTCCCCAAACACCGGTCCGATAATACGCGCGCATATCCCCAAACACCGGCCCGATAATACGCGCACAATTCCCCAAACACCGGCCCGGATTTCAGCCACTAGTGGCGGGCACAAGTCCCCCAACACTAGCCAAGTTCTCAGCCACTAGTGGCGGGCACAATTCCCCAAACACCGGTCCGATAATACGCGCGCATATCCCCAAACACCGGCCCGATAATACGCGCACAATTCCCCAAACACCGGCGCGGATTTCAGCCACTATTGGCGGGCACAAGTCCCTCAACACTAGCCCGGGATTCAGCCACTAGTGGCGGGCACGATTCCCCAAACACCGGTCCGATAATACGCGCGCATATCCCCAAACACCGGCCCGATAATACGCGCACAATTCCCCAAACACCGGCGCGGATTTCAGCCACTATTGGCGGGCACAAGTCCCTCAACACTAGCCCGGGATTCAGCCACTAGTGGCGGGCACGATTCCCCAAACACCGGTCCGATAATACGCGCGCATATCCCCAAACACCGGCCCGATAATACGCGCACAATTCCCCAAACACCGGCCCAGATTTCAGCCACTAGTGGCGGGCACAAGTCCCCCAACACTAGCCCGGGATTCAGCCACTAGTGGCGGGCACAAGTCCCCAAACACTAGCCAAGTTCTCAGCCACTAGTGGCGGGCACAATTCCCCAAACACCGGTCCGATAATACGCGCGCATATCCCCAAACACCGGCCCGATAATACGCGCACAATTCCCCAAACACCGGCGCGGATTTCAGCCACTATTGGCGGGCACAAGTCCCCCAACACTAGCCCGGGATTCAGCCACTAGTGGCGGGCACAATTCCCCAAACACCGGTCCGATAATACGCGCGCATATCCCCAAACACCGGCCCGATAATATGCGCACAATTCCCCAAACACCGGCCCGGATTTCAGCCACTAGTGGCGGGCACAAGTCCCCAAACACTAGCCAAGTTCTCAGCCACTAGTGGCGGGCACAATTCCCCAAACACCGGCCCGATAATACGCGCGCAAATCCCCAAACACCGGCCCGATAATACGCGCACAATTCCCCAAACACCGGCCCGATAATACGCGCGCAATTCCCCAAACACCGGCCCGATAATACGCGCGCAATTCCCCAAACACCGGCCCGATAATACGCGCACATTTCCCCAAACACCGGCGCGGATTTCAGCCACTATTGGCGGGCACAAGTCCCCCAACACTAGCCCGGGATTCAGCCACTATTGGCGGGCACAAGTCCCCCAACACTAGCCCGGGATTCAGCCACTAGTGGCGGGCACGATTCCCCAAACACCGGCCCGGCGCTGAGTATATGGCCTCCGAAAGGCCCATACATTCAGACGGGTCCATGTATTTTCAGCGACAGCCGCAGTACCGCCAAAATCCATGCAGCGGCGCTGAATTTATGGCCTCCGAAAGGCCCATTCATTCAGACGGGTCCATGTATTTTCAGCGACAGCCGCAGTACCGCCAAAATCCATGCAGAGGCGCTGAGTTTATGGCCTCCGAAAGGCCCATTCATTCAGACGGGTCCATGTATTTTCAGCGACAGCAGCAGTACCGCCAAAATCCATGCAGCGGCGCTGTATTTATGGCCTCCGAAAGGCCCATTCATTACCAACGGGGCTGCAGTAGCATCCCGCGGCCACGCAGGGGCAGATATTGTGAGGGAATTACATGGTAGTGGACGGAGCGCCCATGCATTTCCAATGGGAGTGCAGTACCTCAAAAATCCGCTCCAAGCCACCGAACTTGAGGGCCCGACGTTCCCTCAACACTAGCCCAGTGCAATCGACATTTCGTTCTGTGTACATTGTTACACAGAATGACAATACAAGGGAATTATTATTATTATTATTATAATTATGATGTATTCAGCCACTAGTGGCGGGCACAATACCCCAAACACTGGCCCGGCGCTGGCTGAGTTTATGGCCTCCGAAAGGCCCATACATTCAGACGGGTCCATGTATTTTCAGTTTTCCGTAGCAGGTGTGATTGTTTGTTTAATTAGGTAGTTTGTGTTGGTGACGGTGTTCCTAACTGTGGTGGCTTGTTTGTAGAATGTGGGGCCCTGCGTTTGTGTTATGTTGATTTCTGGTAATTTACTTTTTACTAAGTAGTCTTTCAGGTTTTTGTTTCTTTTAAAGGCTGAGATGATTTTGTAATCTTGGATTATGCTTGTGTTCTGTAGTGTCTGATTTATATTTTGTCCATTCATTCAGACGGGTCCATGTATTTTCAGCGACAGCCGCAGTACCGCCAAAATCCATGCAGCGGCGCTGGATTTATGGCCTCCGAAAGGCCCATTCATTCAGACGGGTCCATGTATTTTCAGCGACAGCCGCAGTACCGCCAAAATCCATGCAGAGGCGCTGAGTTTATGGCCTCCGAAAGGCCCATACATTCAGACGGGTCCATGTATTTTCAGCGACAGCCGCAGTACCGCCAAAATCCATGCAGCGGCGCTGGATTTATAGCCTCCGAAAGGCCCATTCATTCCCAACGGGGCTGCAGTAGCATCCCGCGGCCACGCGGGGGCAGATATTGTGAGGGAATTACATGGTAGTGGACGGAGCGCCCATGCATTTCCAATGGGAGTGCAGTACCTCAAAAATCCGCTCCAAGCCACCGAACTTGAGGGCCCGACGTTCCCTCAACACTAGCCCAGTGCAATCGACATTTCGTTCTGTGTACATTGTTACACAGAATGACAATACAAGGGAATTATTATTATTATTATTATAATTATGATGTATTCAGCCACTAGTGGCGGGCACAATACCCCAAACACTGGCCCGGCGCTGGCTGAGTTTATGGCCTCCGAAAGGCCCATACATTCAGACGGGTCCATGTATTTTCAGTTTTCCGTAGCAGGTGTGATTGTTTGTTTAATTAGGTAGTTTGTGTTGGTGACGGTGTTCCTAACTGTGGTGGCTTGTTTGTAGAATGTGGGGCCCTGCGTTTGTGTTATGTTGATTTCTGGTAATTTACTTTTTACTAAGTAGTCTTTCAGGTTTTTGTTTCTTTTAAAGGCTGAGATGATTTTGTAATCTTGGATTATGCTTGTGTTCTGTAGTGTCTGATTTATATTTTGTCCATTCATTCAGACGGGTCCATGTATTTTCAGCGACAGCCGCAGTACCGCCAAAATCCATGCAGCGGCGCTGAGTTTATGGCCTCCGAAAGGCCCATTCATTCAGACGGGTCCATGTATTTTCAGCGACAGCCGCAGTACCGCCAAAATCCATGCAGCGGCGCTGGGTTTATGGAATCCGAAAGGCCCATTCATTCAGACGGGTCCATGTATTTTCAACGACAGCCGCAGTACCGCCAAAATCCATGCAGCGGCGCTGTATTTATGGCCTCCGAAAGGCCCATTCATTCCCAACGGGGCTGCAGTAGCATCCCGCGGCCACGCAGGGGCAGATATTGTGAGGGAATTACATGGTAGTGGACGGAGCGCCCATGCATTTCCAATGGGAGTGCAGTACCTCAAAAATCCGCTCCAAGCCACCGAACTTGAGGGCCCGACGTTCCCTCAACACTAGCCCAGTGCAATCGACATTTCGTTCTGTGTACATTGTTACACAGAATGACAATACAAGGGAATTATTATTATTATTATTATTATTATGTATTCAGCCACTAGTGACGGGCACAATTCCCCAAACACTGGCCCGGCGCTGAGTTTATGGCCTCCGAAAGGCCCATACATTCAGACGGGTCCATGTATTTTCAGTTTTCCCTAGTAGGTGTGATTGTTTGTTTAATTAGGTAGTTTGTGTTGGTGACGGTGTTCCTAACTGTGGTGGCTTGTTTGTAGAATGTGGGGCCCTGCGTTTGTGTTATGTTGATTTCTGGTAATTTACTTTTTACTAAGTAGTCTTTCAGGTTTTTGTTTCTTTTAAAGGCTGAGATGATTTTGTAATCTTGGATTATGCTTGTGTTCTGTAGTGTCTGATTTATATTTTGTCCATTCATTCAGACGGGTCCATGTATTTTCAGCGACAGCCGCAGTACCGCCAAAATCCATGCAGCGGCGCTGAGTTTATGGCCTCCGAAAGGCCCATTCATTCAGACGGGTCCATGTATTTTCAGCGACAGCCGCAGTACCGCCAAAATCCATGCAGCGGCGCTGGGTTTATGGAATCCGAAAGGCCCATTCATTCAGACGGGTCCATGTATTTTCAACGACAGCCGCAGTACCGCCAAAATCCATGCAGCGGCGCTGTATTTATGGCCTCCGAAAGGCCCATTCATTCCCAACGGGGCAGCAGTAGCATCGCGCGGCCACGCGGGGGCAGATATTGTGAGGGAATTACATTGTAGTGGACGGAGCGCCCATGTATTCCTATGGGCAATGCATTTCCAATGGGAGTGCAGTACCTCAAAAATCCGCTAGAGGGCCCCAAACTTGAGGGCCCGGCGTTCCCTCAAGTGCCGATTTTATACCCCCTTCTCCAGCCGACAGCCAGAATTATATTAGGGACTCGCAATTTTGAGAGGTGAGCACCAGGGCTAATCAGCGGCCACCCGTGACCATTGAGTCCGACAGAGCAGAGGCTAGGGGCGGCCTCGCATCTCGCAATTACCGAGGGAAGATGCCGGTTCTCGAAAAATTTCTAAGTTTTTCAAATTTTAAAGTATTGAAGTATTTAGGGCGCTTCCCGCGGCCCTGGCTTTTGCATGTACCCCTCTAAGCTCCGGTTCTCGAAAAATGTCTAAGTTTTTCAAACTTTAAAGTATTGAAGCCGGACTTCCGCGGAGGCTGACAGGGGGCCTCCATCGAAGCACCCTTCACCCCCGGGTGAGCCGGCGTCGGCCCACGGGCCTGCCGGTTCCCCAACTGAGCGATTGGCACACGAGACCCGCCTCGGAGGGCCCACGTCGGCCGGCGCAAGCCGGTGTTCGGGCGTGCGGCTCCTCCGGCTTTGCGGGTCAAGCTCCAGCGCCGAGGATACTAGGCAAACGTTGGGCCCCCCCGAGCCGAGTGGATACCCGCCTCAGAAAGAGCTGGGGCGGTACGTACGGACGGCCTCACTAAGAGGGAACGGAAGCTACTAAAGCACACGTATAACTGTCCGATGTGCGAACGAAAGTGAGGCCGGACGAATCCGATACGAGTTACGAGTGAGGCGGGATCCACGGCTGGCACTCGCGGGGCCCTCTTGCGAAACCATGCCTCGGCGTGAACCTTTTGGCGGCAGAACCAAGACGAACCGAGGTCGAGCTTCCGTCTCGAGCCACACCCAGACGTCCGACCGTCGCGGAGCCCGACGCCACGCGTGCTAGGGCTCCGCGCGAAACATCGTTTCACGACACCCGCTCGTCAGCCCGTCCGAACGTATACGAGTGTCGCGCGGCCCCCCGGGCCCGGCTGTAGCCACAGCCTCGTCCCGGACCAGGGCCGCACCGCCACCAGCAGCGCCCCCCCGGCGGCAGACGCACTCTGGTTGATCCTGCCAGTAGCATATGCTTGTTTTCAAGATTAAGCCATGCATGTCTAAGTACGAATGGCCAGTACAGTGAAACTGCGAACGGCTCATTAAATCAGTTATGGTTCCTTTGATCGCTCCACCGTTACTTGGATAACTGTGGCAAATCCAGAGCTAATACATGCAAACGAGCGCCGACTCGCGGGCGGGGCTCCGGCCTCGCCCCGGGGACGCGTGCATTTATCAGACACAAAAACCCACGCGGTGTCCGGCGGGCGGGGGCTCAGCCGTCGCGCGCGTCCCCCGCGTCCGGCCTCCGCCTCTCCGGGCGGGGGCGTAAGCGGCGCGGGCGGCTCCGCGCGCGCCGGTCCTCGTTCCGCCGGCCCGGCCCCCCCTTTGTGTTGACTCAGGATAACCTCGTGCCGATCGCTCGCCCACCCGAGGCGGCGACGACTCATTCGAATGTCTGCCCTATCAACTTTCGATGGTAGACTCTGCGCCTACCATGGTGACCACGGGTAACGGGGAATCAGGGTTCGATTCCGGAGAGGGAGCATGAGAAACGGCTACCACATCCAAGGAAGGCAGCAGGCGCGCAAATTACCCACTCCCGACACGGGGAGGTAGTGACGAAAAATAACAATACGGGACTCGTTCGAGTCTCCGTAATTGGAATGAGCCGAACACAAACCCATCGGCCAGCATCCATTGGAGGGCAAGTCTGGTGCCAGCAGCCGCGGTAATTCCAGCTCCAATAGCGTATTTTAAAGTTGCTGCAGTTAAAAAGCTCCTAGTTGGACCCCGGGACGCGAGCTGACGGTCCGCCGCGAGGCGTGCATCCGTCTGTCCCAGCCCCTGCCTCTCGGCAAAAGCCCCCGTGATGCCCTTCGCTGGGTGTCACTCGCGGGGCCCGAAGCGTTTACTTTGAGGAAATTAGAGTGTTCAAAGCAGGCCACACGGCCGCCCCTGCATATCGCAGCTGGGAATAATGGAATAGGACTCCGGTTCTATTTTGTGGGTTGTCATGAACTGGGGCCATGATTAAGAGGGACGGCCGGGGGCATTCGTACTGCGCCGCTAGAGGTGAAATTCTTGGACCGGCGCAAGACGGACGAGAGCGAAAGCATTTGCCAAGAATGTTTTCATTAATCAAGAACGAAAGTCGGAGGTTCGAAGACGATCAGATACCGTCCTAGTTCCGACCATAAACGATGCCGACTCGCGATCCGGCGGCGTTATTCCCATGACCCGCCGAGCAGCACCCGGGAAACCGACCAAGTGTCTGGGTTCCGGGGGGAGTATTGTTGCAAAGCTGAAACTTAAAGGAATTGACGGAAGGGCACCACCAGGAGTGGAGCATGCGGCTTAATTTGACTCAACACGGGAAACCTCACCCGGCCCGGACACGGAAAGGATTGACAGATTGAAGGCTCTTTCTCGATACCGTGGGTGGTGGTGCATGGCCGTTCGTAGTTGGTGGAGCGATTTGTCTGGTTAATTCCGATAACGAACGAGACTCAAACATACTAAATAGTACCGCGGCCCCCCGCGCGGTCGGCGGCAGAAAACTTCTTAGAGGGACAAGTGGCTCTCAGCCACACGAGAATGAGCAATAACAGGTCTGTGATGCCCTTAGATGTCCGGGGCTGCACGCGCGCCACACTGAGCGTATAAGCGCGTCGTCTATCCCCGCGCCGGCAGGCGCGGGTAATCCTATGAACCCCGCTCGTGACAGGGCCTGGGGATTGCAATTATTTCCCACCAACGAGGAATTCCCAGTAAGCGCGGGTCATTAGCCTGCGTTGATTAAGTCCCTGCCCTTTGTACACACCGCCCGTCGCTACTACCGATCGGATGGCTTAGTGAGGTCCTCGGATAGTCCCCGCCGGGGCCGGCCCCGGCTCCGGCGGTGTGCCAGAAGACGGTCGAACTTGACTATCTAGAGGAAGTAAAAGTCGTAACAAGGTTTCTGTAGGTGAACCTGCAGAAGGATCATTAACGTACGAGCGGCAGCAGATCCGCCTCGGTACACCCCCGACGAGCCAGACGCCGAGGGCGGCGGGTCGTCGCAGGCGGAGGAAGAGGGTAGACCGGGACGGGACGGGACGGGGGGCGCGGCGCGGGTCACTCCCGGGCCGCGCGTCGGAGCGAGTTCGGCGGGCGCCACGCGGCGCGGCGCGAGGCGAGAAAAGGCGGCGGGCGATGTCGCGCTACCTCCGTGCGAGCGGGGTAGCGCGCTCGTCCGACGACCCCAGTAGCGCGGCGCGGCGCGACGACAGGCGACCGCCAGCGACGGGCGAAAGGCGGCGGCCGTGCGCGGGACCCCCGTAACCGGGGAATCCCCCTATGCCGACGACCCTAGCTCGGCGCGGTTCTCGCGCTTCCGGCGCGCGCTTCCGGGGCGGCACTCGCCTCGACGACCTCCCGTCCTTTAAAGGTAACGGTTCGGGCCGGCGCCCCGGCGTCCGTCCGCCCGTCGGTGTCGCGTGTCCGTGCGGCGCGGGGCTGCTCTCGGCGAGGGTCGCCGAGCAAGCGGATCCCCGCACGGATCACAACGGCCGTATGGCGGCGGCGTCGGGACGCCCGCCCGAGACGAAGGTTCAGGGCGACGAAACGGTGCTCCCACCGGCTACCTTTTTCCCCGGCCAAACGCGTCCGTCGGCCGGAGCCCTCGAGGGGCCGCGTAGCGCGCGCGTGGGCCGGCCCCCGGACACCGGAGTCCCTCCCGGGGCTCCGGACACCGGGGGTTCGGTTCCGCGCGGTCCGCCGCGGTCTCCTCTGTCCATCCATAGTCCGGGCAGGCCGCGGCCGGGTCGGGGGCCAGTCCCCCCTCGGTGTCAGCGCGGTCGCGCCGCCCTTGTAAACCAAACCCACTCGCTGACGGGTAGCAACACCCAAAGCGTCGCTTCGCGGCGCGGCGGGGCTTCCAAGTCGGATGGCCTTCCGGGGTCCGGGTAGGAGACGCCGGGGGCCGGCCTCAGCGCCGAGCCCCCGACCTACCCGGCGAGTCCGGTCGCCGAGTCGTGTCAGGCCCGAGCGGGAGACGCCGGGCGCCGGCCTCAGCGCCGAGCGCCCGACCTACCCGGGCCGACGCACGTCTCGGGCGCCGTCGCGGCCCCGAGCGGGAGACGCCGGGCGCCGGCCTCAGCGCCGCGCGCCCGACCCGCTCGGCTCGTCGCGGCGTCGCGCGTATCGCGCCCGTCGGTAACCGCGCCGCGGGTTAGGGGCTCGCTCGCGGGAGCGACCGAACGGCACCCGCGGCGCGTTCGTCTCCGGTACAAACCCTGTCGTGAATTTGTCTCCGATCGTCCCGGGCGGACGTAAAAGGGCCCAAACGTACGACTCTTAGCGGTGGATCACTCGGCTCGTGCGTCGATGAAGAACGCAGCTAGCTGCGAGAACTAATGTGATTTGCAGGACACATTGATCATCGACACTTTGAACGCACATTGCGGCCCCGGTTTTACCCCGGGGCCACGCCTGTCTGAGCGGCGCTTTCCAATCGATCGGACGCGGGCCGGGCCCTCCGCGACATTCCGCCGGTCCGTCCGGCGGGTGGCGCGAGAACCCGGTCCGCGCGGGCGAGGCTCGGGCCCTCCGCGACATTCCGCCGGTCCGCCCGGCGGGTGGCGCGCGACCCGTGTCCCCGCCCACTCCGCGGCTGGGGTTTCGCAGGGACCCCCGTCCCTTCGTACCCTCAAATACAGACTCGGGCGGCGCTCCGTGTCCGTCCGCCCGTCGGTGTCGCGCGTCCGCGCGTCC
>NW_028283187.1:45000-52500 GCF_059441175.1 Urocampus carinirostris
CGGTCCGATAATACGCGCGCATATCCCCAAACACCGGCCCGATAATACGCGCACAATTCCCCAAACACCGGCGCGGATTTCAGCCACTATTGGCGGGCACAAGTCCCCCAACACTAGCCCGGGATTCAGCCACTAGTGGCGGGCACGATTCCCCAAACACCGGTCCGATAATACGCGCGCATATCCCCAAACACCGGCCCGATAATACGCGCACAATTCCCCAAACACCGGCGCGGATTTCAGCCACTATTGGCGGGCACAAGTCCCCCAACACTAGCCCGGGATTCAGCCACTAGTGGCGGGCACGATTCCCCAAACACCGGTCCGATAATACGCGCGCATATCCCCAAACACCGGCCCGATAATACGCGCACAATTCCCCAAACACCGGCGCGGATTTCAGCCACTATTGGCGGGCACAAGTCCCCCAACACTAGCCCGGGATTCAGCCACTAGTGGCGGGCACGATTCCCCAAACACCGGTCCGATAATACGCGCGCAATTCCCCAAACACCGGCCCGATAAAACGCGCACAATTCCCCAAACACCGGCCCGATAATACGCGCGCATATCCCCAAACACCGGCCCGATAATACGCGCACAATTCCCCAAACACCGGCCCGGATTTCAGCCACTAGTGGCGGGCACAATTCCCCAAACACCGGCCCGATAATACGCGCGCATATCCCCAAACACCGGCCCGATAATACGCGCACAATTCCCCAAACACCGGCCCGGATTTCAGCCACTATTGGCGGGCACAAGTCCCCCAACACTAGCCCGGGATTCAGCCACTAGTGGCGGGCACGATTCCCCAAACACCGGTCCGATAATACGCGCGCAATTCCCCAAACACCGGCCCGATAAAACGCGCACAATTCCCCAAACACCGGCCCGATAATACGCGCGCATATCCCCAAACACCGGCCCGATAATACGCGCACAATTCCCCAAACACCGGCCCGGATTTCAGCCACTAGTGGCGGGCACAATTCCCCAAACACCGGCCCGATAATACGCGCACAATTCCCCAAACACCGGCCCGATAATACGCGCACAATTCCCCAAACACCGGCCCGGATTTCAGCCACTATTGGCGGGCACAAGTCCCCCAACACTAGCCCGGGATTCAGCCACTAGTGGCGGGCACGATTCCCCAAACACCGGTCCGATAATACGCGCGCATATCCCCAAACACCGGCCCGATAATACGCGCACAATTCCCCAAACACCGGCGCGGATTTCAGCCACTATTGGCGGGCACAAGTCCCCCAACACTAGCCCGGGATTCAGCCACTAGTGGCGGGCACGATTCCCCAAACACCGGTCCGATAATACGCGCGCATATCCCCAAACACCGGCCCGATAATACGCGCACAATTCCCCAAACACCGGCGCGGATTTCAGCCACTATTGGCGGGCACAAGTCCCCCAACACTAGCCCGGGATTCAGCCACTAGTGGCGGGCACGATTCCCCAAACACCGGTCCGATAATACGCGCGCATATCCCCAAACACCGGCCCGATAATACGCGCACAATTCCCCAAACACCGGCGCGGATTTCAGCCACTATTGGCGGGCACAAGTCCCCCAACACTAGCCCGGGATTCAGCCACTAGTGGCGGGCACGATTCCCCAAACACCGGTCCGATAATACGCGCGCATATCCCCAAACACCGGCCCGATAATACGCGCACAATTCCCCAAACACCGGCCCGGATTTCAGCCACTAGTGGCGGGCACAATTCCCCAAACACCGGCCCGATAATACGCGCGCAAATCCCCAAACACCGGCCCGATAATACGCGCACAATTCCCCAAACACCGGCCCGATAATACGCGCGCAATTCCCCAAACACCGGCCCGATAATACGCGCGCAATTCCCCAAACACCGGCCCGATAATACGCGCACATTTCCCCAAACACCGGCGCGGATTTCAGCCACTATTGGCGGGCACAAGTCCCCCAACACTAGCCCGGGATTCAGCCACTAGTGGCGGGCACAATTCCCCAAACACCGGTCCGATAATACGCGCGCATATCCCCAAACACCGGCCCGATAATACGCGCACAATTCCCCAAACACCGGCCCGATAATACGCGCACAATTCCCCAAACACCAGCCGGGGACCGGCCCACAGGAGGCGGCAGCCGGTCCCCAAACACCAGCCGGGGACCGGCCCACAAGAGGCGGCAGCCGGTCCCCAAACACCGGCCGGGGACCGGCCCACAAGAGGCGGCAGCCGGTCCCCAAACACCAGCCGGGGACCGGCCCACAAGAGGCGGCAGCCGGTCCCCAAACACCGGCCGGGGACCGGCCCACAGGAGGCGGCAGCCGGTCCCCAAACACCAGCCGGGGACCGGCCCACAGGAGGCGGCAGCCGGTCCCCAAACACTGGCCGGGGAGTGGCACAAATTCTAAGTCCCACGAGCCCCTGGTGACCCGACAATCGGACTTAGTGCAATTTTCCAAGTGCTGCAAGCCAATGTTGGCCCGACAAGTCCCCAAACGGCAGCCCGGTTTTGAGCCACTAGTGTCGGCCTATAAGTCCCCAAACACCGGCCCGGTTTTACGACCACTAGTCCCCCTACACTAGCCCGGGATTCAGCCACTAGTGGCGGGCACAATTCCCCAAACACCGGCCCGGATTTCAGCCACTAGTGGCGGGCACAAGTCCCCCAACACTAGCCCAGTTCTCAGCCACTAGTGGCGGGCACAATTCCCCAAACACCGGTCCGATAATACGCGCGCATATCTTCAAACACCGGCCCGATAATACGCGCACAATTCCCCAAACACCGGCGCGGATTTCAGCCACTATTGGCGGGCACAAGTCCCCCAACACTAGCCCGGGATTCAGCCACTAGTGGCGGGCACGATTCCCCAAACACCGGTCCGATAATACGCGCGCATATCCCCAAACACCGGCCCGATAAAACGCGCACAATTCCCCAAACACCGGCGCGGATTTCAGCCACTATTGGCGGGCACAAGTCCCCCAACACTAGCCCGGGATTCAGCCACTAGTGGCGGGCACGATTCCCCAAACACCGGTCCGATAATACGCGCGCATATCCCCAAACACCGGCCCGATAAAACGCGCACAATTCCCCAAACACCGGCGCGGATTTCAGCCACTATTGGCGGGCACAAGTCCCCCAACACTAGCCCGGGATTCAGCCACTAGTGGCGGGCACAATTCCCCAAACACCGGTCCGATAATACGCGCGCATATCCCCAAACACCGGCCCGATAATACGCGCGCAATTCCCCAAACACCGGCCCGGATTTCAGCCACTAGTGGCGGGCACAAGTCCCCCAACACTAGCCCGGGATTCAGCCACTAGTGGCGGGCACGATTCCCCAAACACCGGTCCGATAATACGCGCGCATATCCCCAAACACCGGCCCGATAATACGCGCACAATTCCCCAAACACCGGCGCGGATTTCAGCCACTATTGGAGGGCACAAGTCCCCCAACACTAGCCAAGTTCTCAGCCACTAGTGGCGGGCACAATTCCCCAAACACCGGTCCGATAATACGCGCGCATATCCCCAAACACCGGCCCGATAATACGCGCACAATTCCCCAAACACCGGCGCGGATTTCAGCCACTATTGGCGGGCACAAGTCCCTCAACACTAGCCCGGGATTCAGCCACTAGTGGCGGGCACGATTCCCCAAACACCGGTCCGATAATACGCGCGCATATCCCCAAACACCGGCCCGATAATACGCGCACAATTCCCCAAACACCGGCCCGGATTTCAGCCACTAGTGGCGGGCACAAGTCCCCCAACACTAGCCAAGTTCTCAGCCACTAGTGGCGGGCACAATTCCCCAAACACCGGTCCGATAATACGCGCGCATATCCCCAAACACCGGCCCGATAATACGCGCACAATTCCCCAAACACCGGCGCGGATTTCAGCCACTATTGGCGGGCACAAGTCCCTCAACACTAGCCCGGGATTCAGCCACTAGTGGCGGGCACGATTCCCCAAACACCGGTCCGATAATACGCGCGCATATCCCCAAACACCGGCCCGATAATACGCGCACAATTCCCCAAACACCGGCGCGGATTTCAGCCACTATTGGCGGGCACAAGTCCCTCAACACTAGCCCGGGATTCAGCCACTAGTGGCGGGCACGATTCCCCAAACACCGGTCCGATAATACGCGCGCATATCCCCAAACACCGGCCCGATAATACGCGCACAATTCCCCAAACACCGGCCCAGATTTCAGCCACTAGTGGCGGGCACAAGTCCCCCAACACTAGCCCGGGATTCAGCCACTAGTGGCGGGCACAAGTCCCCAAACACTAGCCAAGTTCTCAGCCACTAGTGGCGGGCACAATTCCCCAAACACCGGTCCGATAATACGCGCGCATATCCCCAAACACCGGCCCGATAATACGCGCACAATTCCCCAAACACCGGCGCGGATTTCAGCCACTATTGGCGGGCACAAGTCCCCCAACACTAGCCCGGGATTCAGCCACTAGTGGCGGGCACAATTCCCCAAACACCGGTCCGATAATACGCGCGCATATCCCCAAACACCGGCCCGATAATATGCGCACAATTCCCCAAACACCGGCCCGGATTTCAGCCACTAGTGGCGGGCACAAGTCCCCAAACACTAGCCAAGTTCTCAGCCACTAGTGGCGGGCACAATTCCCCAAACACCGGCCCGATAATACGCGCGCAAATCCCCAAACACCGGCCCGATAATACGCGCACAATTCCCCAAACACCGGCCCGATAATACGCGCGCAATTCCCCAAACACCGGCCCGATAATACGCGCGCAATTCCCCAAACACCGGCCCGATAATACGCGCACATTTCCCCAAACACCGGCGCGGATTTCAGCCACTATTGGCGGGCACAAGTCCCCCAACACTAGCCCGGGATTCAGCCACTATTGGCGGGCACAAGTCCCCCAACACTAGCCCGGGATTCAGCCACTAGTGGCGGGCACGATTCCCCAAACACCGGCCCGGCGCTGAGTATATGGCCTCCGAAAGGCCCATACATTCAGACGGGTCCATGTATTTTCAACGACAGCAGCAGTACCGCCAAAATCCATGCAGCGGCGCTGGATTTATGGCCTCCGAAAGGCCCATTCATTCAGACGGGTCCATGTATTTTCAGCGACAGCCGCAGTACCGCCAAAATCCATGCAGAGGCGCTGAGTTTATGGCCTCCGAAAGGCCCATTCATTCAGACGGGTCCATGTATTTTCAGCGACAGCAGCAGTACCGCCAAAATCCATGCAGCGGCGCTGTATTTATGGCCTCCGAAAGGCCCATTCATTACCAACGGGGCTGCAGTAGCATCCCGCGGCCACGCAGGGGCAGATATTGTGAGGGAATTACATGGTAGTGGACGGAGCGCCCATGCATTTCCAATGGGAGTGCAGTACCTCAAAAATCCGCTCCAAGCCACCGAACTTGAGGGCCCGACGTTCCCTCAACACTAGCCCAGTGCAATCGACATTTCGTTCTGTGTACATTGTTACACAGAATGACAATACAAGGGAATTATTATTATTATTATTATAATTATGATGTATTCAGCCACTAGTGGCGGGCACAATACCCCAAACACTGGCCCGGCGCTGGCTGAGTTTATGGCCTCCGAAAGGCCCATACATTCAGACGGGTCCATGTATTTTCAGTTTTCCGTAGCAGGTGTGATTGTTTGTTTAATTAGGTAGTTTGTGTTGGTGACGGTGTTCCTAACTGTGGTGGCTTGTTTGTAGAATGTGGGGCCCTGCGTTTGTGTTATGTTGATTTCTGGTAATTTACTTTTTACTAAGTAGTCTTTCAGGTTTTTGTTTCTTTTAAAGGCTGAGATGATTTTGTAATCTTGGATTATGCTTGTGTTCTGTAGTGTCTGATTTATATTTTGTCCATTCATTCAGACGGGTCCATGTATTTTCAGCGACAGCCGCAGTACCGCCAAAATCCATGCAGCGGCGCTGGATTTATGGCCTCCGAAAGGCCCATTCATTCAGACGGGTCCATGTATTTTCAGCGACAGCCGCAGTACCGCCAAAATCCATGCAGAGGCGCTGAGTTTATGGCCTCCGAAAGGCCCATACATTCAGACGGGTCCATGTATTTTCAGCGACAGCCGCAGTACCGCCAAAATCCATGCAGCGGCGCTGGATTTATAGCCTCCGAAAGGCCCATTCATTCCCAACGGGGCTGCAGTAGCATCCCGCGGCCACGCGGGGGCAGATATTGTGAGGGAATTACATGGTAGTGGACGGAGCGCCCATGCATTTCCAATGGGAGTGCAGTACCTCAAAAATCCGCTCCAAGCCACCGAACTTGAGGGCCCGACGTTCCCTCAACACTAGCCCAGTGCAATCGACATTTCGTTCTGTGTACATTGTTACACAGAATGACAATACAAGGGAATTATTATTATTATTATTATAATTATGATGTATTCAGCCACTAGTGGCGGGCACAATACCCCAAACACTGGCCCGGCGCTGGCTGAGTTTATGGCCTCCGAAAGGCCCATACATTCAGACGGGTCCATGTATTTTCAGTTTTCCGTAGCAGGTGTGATTGTTTGTTTAATTAGGTAGTTTGTGTTGGTGACGGTGTTCCTAACTGTGGTGGCTTGTTTGTAGAATGTGGGGCCCTGCGTTTGTGTTATGTTGATTTCTGGTAATTTACTTTTTACTAAGTAGTCTTTCAGGTTTTTGTTTCTTTTAAAGGCTGAGATGATTTTGTAATCTTGGATTATGCTTGTGTTCTGTAGTGTCTGATTTATATTTTGTCCATTCATTCAGACGGGTCCATGTATTTTCAGCGACAGCCGCAGTACCGCCAAAATCCATGCAGCGGCGCTGAGTTTATGGCCTCCGAAAGGCCCATTCATTCAGACGGGTCCATGTATTTTCAGCGACAGCCGCAGTACCGCCAAAATCCATGCAGCGGCGCTGGGTTTATGGAATCCGAAAGGCCCATTCATTCAGACGGGTCCATGTATTTTCAACGACAGCCGCAGTACCGCCAAAATCCATGCAGCGGCGCTGTATTTATGGCCTCCGAAAGGCCCATTCATTCCCAACGGGGCTGCAGTAGCATCCCGCGGCCACGCAGGGGCAGATATTGTGAGGGAATTACATGGTAGTGGACGGAGCGCCCATGCATTTCCAATGGGAGTGCAGTACCTCAAAAATCCGCTCCAAGCCACCGAACTTGAGGGCCCGACGTTCCCTCAACACTAGCCCAGTGCAATCGACATTTCGTTCTGTGTACATTGTTACACAGAATGACAATACAAGGGAATTATTATTATTATTATTATTATTATGTATTCAGCCACTAGTGACGGGCACAATTCCCCAAACACTGGCCCGGCGCTGAGTTTATGGCCTCCGAAAGGCCCATACATTCAGACGGGTCCATGTATTTTCAGTTTTCCCTAGTAGGTGTGATTGTTTGTTTAATTAGGTAGTTTGT
>NW_028283188.1:0-61828 GCF_059441175.1 Urocampus carinirostris
TTACGCGTATCTGCGCCTGAAACTGTCCGAAAAAGCAATCATTTAATAATGACAATAACTTTTGAACCATGCATGCTAGAATCATGATTCTTGCTTTCCTGGGTTGGAAATCTTCTGAATTTTCTATATTTAGTGCAGATTTGTGGTGAAAAAAGCTCAACTTTTTGAGTTATGCAAGTTTTCATACATAGTGTGACTTGCAGGCTCAAAAGCTCTCTTTTAAGCTTATCTGCGCCTGAAACGTCCGAAAAAGCAATCATTTAATAATGACAATAACTTTTAAACTTAGCATGCTAGAATCATGATTCTGCTTTCCCTGGGTTGGAAATCTTCTGAATTTTCTATATTTAGTGCAGATTTGGTGAAAAAAGCTCAACTTTTTGAGTTAAGCAAGTTTTCATACAAGTGTGACTTGCAGGCTCAAAAGCTCTCTTTTACGCGTATCTGCGCCTGAAACGTCCGAAAAAGCCAATCATTTAATAATGACAATAACTTTTGAACCATGCATGCTAGAATCATGGTTCTTGCTTTCCTGGGTTGGAAATCTTCTGAATTTTCTATATTTAGTGCAGATTTGGTGAAAAAAGCTCAACTTTTTGAGTTATGCAAGTTTTCATACAAGTGTGAATTGCAGGCTCAAAAGCTCTCTTTTACGCGTATCTGCGCCTGAAACGTCCGAAAAAGCAATCATTTAATAATGACAATAACTTTTGAACCATGCATGCTAGAATCATGATTCTTGCTTTCCTGGGTTGGAAATCTTCTGAATTTTTCTATATTTAGTGCAGATTTGGTGAAAAAAGCTCAACTTTTTGAGTTATGCAAGTTTTCATGCAAGTGTGACTTGCAGGCTGAAAAGCTCTCTTTTAAGCTTATCTGCGCCTGAAACGTCTGAAAAAGCAATCATTTAATAATGACAATAACTTTTGAACCATGCATGCTAGAATCATGATTCTTGCTTTCCTGGGTTGGAAATCTTCTGAATTTTCTATATTTAGTGCAGATTTGGTGAAAAAAGCTCAACTTTTTGAGTTATGCAAGTTTTCATGACAAGTGTGACTTGCAGGCTCAAAGCTCTCTTTTAAGCTTATCTGCGCCTGAAACGTCCGAAAAGCAATCATTTAATAATGACAATAACTTTTGAACCATGCATGCTAGAATCATGATTCTTGCTTTCCTGGTTGGAAATCTTCTGAATTTTCTATATATTAGTGCAGATTTGGTGAAAAAAAGCTCAACTTTTTTGAGTTATGCAAGTTTTCATACAAGTGTGACTTGCAGGCTCAAAAGCTCTCTTTTACGCGTATCTGCGCCTGAAACCTCCGAAAAAAGCAATCATTTATAATGACAATAACTTTTGAACCATGCATGCTAGAATCATGGTTCTTGCTTTCCTGGGTTGGAAATCTTCTGAATTTTCTATATTTAGTGCAGATTTGTGAAAAAGCTCAACTTTTTGAGTTATGCAAGTTTTTCATACAAGTGTGACTTGCAGGCTCAAAAGCTCTCTTTTTACGCGTATCTGCGCCTGAAACGTCCGAAAAAGCAATCATTTAATAATGACAATAACTTTTGAACCATGCATGCTAGAATCATGGTTCTTGCTTTCCTGGGTTGGAAATCTTCTGAATTTCTATATTTAGTGCAGATTTGGTGAAAAAAGCTCAACTTTTTTGAGTTATGCAAGTTTTTCATACAAGTGTGACTTGCAGGCTCAAAAGCTCTCTTTACGCGTATCTGCGCCTGAAACGTCCGAAAAAGCAATCATTTAATAATGACAATAACTTTTGAACCATGCATGCTAGAATCATGATTCTTGCTTTCCTGGTTGGAAATCTTCTGAATTTTCTATATTTAGTGCAGATTTGGTGAAAAAAGCTCAACTTTTTTGAGTTATGCAAGTTTTCATACAAGTGTGACTTGCAGGCTCAAAAGCTCTCTTTTAAGCTTATCTGCGCCTGAAACGTCGAAAAAGCAATCATTTAATAATGACAATAACTTTTTAAACTTAGCATGCTAGAATCATGATTCTTGCTTTCCTGGGTTGGAAATCTTCTGAATTTTCTATATTTAGTGCAGATTTGGTGAAAAAAGCTCAACTTTTTGAGTTATGCAAGTTTTCATACAAGTGTGACTTGCAGGCTCAAAAGCTCTCTTTTACGCGTATCTGCGCCTGAAACGTACCGAAAAAGCAATCATTTAATAATGACAATAACTTTTGAACCATGCATGCTAGAATCATGATTCTTGCTTTCCTGGGTTGGAAATCTTCTGAATTTTCTATATTTAGTGCAGATTTTGGTGAAAAAAGCTCAACTTTTTGAGTTATGCAAGTTTTCATGCAAGTGTGACTTGCAGGCTGAAAAGCTCTCTTTTAAGCTTATCTGCGCCTGAAACGTCCGAAAAAGCAATCATTTAATAATGACAATAACTTTTGAACCATGCATGCTAGAATCATGATTCTTGCTTTCCTGGGTTGGAAATCTTCTGAATTTTCTATATTTAGTGCAGATTTGGTGAAAAAAGCTCAACTTTTTGAGTTATGCAAGTTTTCATGCAAGTGTGACTTGCAGGCTCAAAAGCTCTCTTTTAAGCTTATCTGCGCCTGAAGCGTTCCGAAAAGCAATCATTTAATAATGACAATAACTTTTGAACCATGCATGCTAGAATCATGATTCTTGCTTTCCTGGGTTGGAAATCTTCTGAATTTTCTATATTTAGTGCAGATTTGGTGAAAAAAAGCTCAACTTTTTGAGTTATGCAAGTTTTCATAAAAGTGTGACTTGCAGGCTCAAAAGCTCTCTTTTACGCGTATCTGCGCCTGAAACGTCCCGAAAAAGCAATCATTTAATAATGACAATAACTTTTGAACCATGCATGCTAGAATCATGGTTCTTGCTTTCCTGGTTGGAAATCTTCTGAATTTTCTATATTTAGTGCAGATTTGGTGAAAAAAGCTCAACTTTTTGAGTTATGCAAGTTTTCATACAAGTGTGACTTGCAGGCTCAAAAGCTCTCTTTTAAGCTTATCTGCGCCTGAAACGTCCGAAAAAGCAATCATTTATTAATGAGAATAACTTTTAAACTTAGCATGCTAGAATCATGATTCTTGCTTTCCTGGGTTGGAAATCTTCTGAATTTTCTATATTTAGTGCAGATTTGGTGAAAAAAGCTCAACTTTTTGAGTTATGCAAGTTTTCATACAAGTGTGACTTGCAGGCTCAAAAGCCTCTTTTACGCGTATCTGCGCCTGAAACGTCCGAAAAAGCAATCATTAATAATGACAATAACTTTTGAACCATGCATGCTAGAATCATGATTCTTGCTTTCCTGGGTTGGAAATCTTCTGAATTTTCTATATTTAGTGCAGATTTGGTGAAAAAAGCTCAACTTTTTGAGTTATGCAAGTTTTCATGCAAGTGTGACTTGCAGGCTGAAAAGCTCTCTTTTAAGCTTATCTGCGCCTGAAACGTCCGAAAAAGCAATCATTTAATAATGACAATAACTTTTGAACCATGCATGCTAGAATCATGATTCTTGCTTTCCTGGGTTGGAAATCTTCTGAATTTTCTATATTTAGTGCAGATTTGGTGAAAAAAGCTCAACTTTTTGAGTTATGCAAGTTTTCATGCAAGTGTGACTTGCAGGCTCAAAAGCTCTCTTTTAAGCTTATCTGCGCCTGAAGCGTCCGAAAAGCAATCATTTAATAATGACAATAACTTTTGAACCATGCATGCTAGAATCATGATTCTTGCTTTCCTGGGTTGGAAATCTTCTGAATTTTCTATATTTAGTGCAGATTTGGTGAAAAAAGCTCAACTTTTTGAGTTATGCAAGTTTTCATAAAAGTGTGACTTGCAGGCTCAAAAGCTCTCTTTTACGCGTATCTGCGCCTGAAACGTCCGAAAAAGCAATCATTTAATAATGACAATAACTTTTGAACCATGCATGCTAGAATCATGGTTCTTGCTTTCCTGGGTTGGAAATCTTCTGAATTTTCTATATTTAGTGCAGATTTGGTGAAAAAAGCTCAACTTTTTGAGTTATGCAAGTTTTCATACAAGTGTGACTTGCAGGCTCAAAAGCTCTCTTTTAAGCTTATCTGCGCCTGAAACGTCCGAAAAAGCAATCATTTAATAATGACAATAACTTTTGAACCATGCATGCTAGAATCATGATACTTGCTTTCCTGGGTTTGAAATCTTCTGAATTTTCTATATTTAGTGCAGATTTGGTGAAAAAAAGCTCAACTTTTTGAGTTATGCAAGTTTTCATAAAAGTGTGACTTGCAGGCTCAAAAGCTCTCTTTTAAGCTTATCTGCGCCTGAAACGTCCGAAAAAGCAATCATTTAATAATTACAATAACTTTTAAACTATGCATGCTAGAATCATGATTCTTGCTTTCCTGGGTTGGAAATCTTCTGAATTTTCTATATTTAGTGCAGATTTGGTGAAAAAAGCTCAACTTTTTGAGTTATGCAAGTTTTCATACAAGTGTGACTTGCAGGCTCAAAAGCTCTCTTTTACGCGTATCTGCGCCTGAAACGTCCGAAAAAGCAATCATTTAATAATGACAATAACTTTTGAACCATGCATGCTAGAATCATGGTTCTTGCTTTCCTGGGTTGGAAATCTTCTGAATTTTCTATATTTAGTGCAGATTTGGTGAAAAAAGCTCAACTTTTTGAGTTATGCAAGTTTTCATACAAGTGTGACTTGCAGGCTGAAAAGCTCTCTTTTAAGCTTATCTGCGCCTGAAACGTCCGAAAAAGCAATCATTTAATAATGACAATAACTTTTGAACCATGCATGCTAGAATCATGATACTTGCTTTCCTGGGTTTGAAATCTTCTGAATTTTCTATATTTAGTGCAGATTTGGTGAAAAAAGCTCAACTTTTTGAGTTATGCAAGTTTTCATACAAGTGTGACTTGCAGGCTCAAAAGCTCTCTTTTAAGCTTATCTGCGCCTGAAACGTCCGAAAAAGCAATCATTTAATAATGACAATAACTTTTAAACTATGCATGCTAGAATCATGATTCTTGCTTTCCTGGGTTGGAAATCTTCTGAATTTTCTATATTTAGTGCAGATTTGGTGAAAAAAGCTCAACTTTTTGAGTTATGCAAGTTTTCATACAAGTGTGACTTGCAGGCTCAAAAGCTCTCTTTTACGCGTATCTGCGCCTGAAACGTCCGAAAAAGCAATCATTTAATAATGACAATAACTTTTGAACCATGCATGCTAGAATCATGATTCTTGCTTTCCTGGGTTGGAAATCTTCTGAATTTTCTATATTTAGTGCAGATTTGGTGAAAAAAGCTCAACTTTTTGAGTTATGCAAGTTTTCATACAAGTGTGACTTGCAGGCTCAAAAGCTCTCTTTTACGCGTATCTGCGCCTGAAACGTCCGAAAAAGCAATCATTTAATAATGACAATAACTTTTGAACCATGCATGCTAGAATCATGATTCTTGCTTTCCTGGGTTGGAAATCTTCTGAATTTTCTATATTTAGTGCAGATTTGGTGAAAAAAGCTCAACTTTTTGAGTTATGCAAGTTTTCATACAAGTGTGACTTGCAGGCTCAAAAGCTCTCTTTTACGCGTATCTGCGCCTGAAACGTCCGAAAAAGCAATCATTTAATAATGACAATAACTTTTGAACCATGCATGCTAGAATCATGGTTCTTGCTTTCCTGGGTTGGAAATCTTCTGAATTTTCTATATTTAGTGCAGATTTGGTGAAAAAAGCTCAACTTTTTGAGTTATGCAAGTTTTCATACAAGTGTGACTTGCAGGCTCAAAAGCTCTCTTTTAAGCTTATCTGCGCCTGAAACGTCCGAAAAAGCAATCATTTAATAATGACAATAACTTTTAAACCATGCATGCTAGAATCATGATTCTTGCTTTCCTGGGTTGGAAATCTTCTGAATTTTCTATATTTAGTGCAGATTTGGTGAAAAAAGCTCAACTTTTTGAGTTATGCAAGTTTTCATACAAGTGTGAATTGCAGGCTCAAAAGCTCTCTTTTACGCGTATCTGCGCCTGAAACGTCCGAAAAAGCAATCATTTAATAATGACAATAACTTTTGAACCATGCATGCTAGAATCATGATTCTTGCTTTCCTGGGTTGGAAATCTTCTGAATTTTCTATATTTAGTGCAGATTTGGTGAAAAAAGCTCAACTTTTTGAGTTATGCAAGTTTTCATGCAAGTGTGACTTGCAGGCTGAAAAGCTCTCTTTTAAGCTTATCTGCGCCTGAAACGTCCGAAAAAGCAATCATTTAATAATGACAATAACTTTTGAACCATGCATGCTAGAATCATGATTCTTGCTTTCCTGGGTTGGAAATCTTCTGAATTTTCTATATTTAGTGCAGATTTGGTGAAAAAAGCTCAACTTTTTGAGTTATGCAAGTTTTCATGCAAGTGTGACTTGCAGGCTCAAAAGCTCTCTTTTAAGCTTATCTGCGCCTGAAACGTCCGAAAAGCAATCATTTAATAATGACAATAACTTTTGAACCATGCATGCTAGAATCATGATTCTTGCTTTCCTGGGTTGGAAATCTTCTGAATTTTCTATATTTAGTGCAGATTTGGTGAAAAAAGCTCAACTTTTTGAGTTATGCAAGTTTTCATACAAGTGTGACTTGCAGGCTCAAAAGCTCTCTTTTACGCGTATCTGCGCCTGAAACGTCCGAAAAAGCAATCATTTAATAATGACAATAACTTTTGAACCATGCATGCTAGAATCATGGTTCTTGCTTTCCTGGGTTGGAAATCTTCTGAATTTTCTATATTTAGTGCAGATTTGGTGAAAAAAGCTCAACTTTTTGAGTTATGCAAGTTTTCATACAAGTGTGACTTGCAGGCTCAAAAGCTCTCTTTTAAGCTTATCTGCGCCTGAAACGTCCGAAAAAGCAATCATTTAATAATGACAATAACTTTTGAACCATGCATGCTAGAATCATGATACTTGCTTTCCTGGGTTTGAAATCTTCTGAATTTTCTATATTTAGTGCAGATTTGGTGAAAAAAGCTCAAATTTTTGAGTAATGCAAGTTTTCATACAAGTGTGACTTGCAGGCTCAAAAGCTCTCTTTTAAGCTTATCTGCGCCTGAAACGTCCGAAAAAGCAATCATTTAATAATGACAATAACTTTTAAACTATGCATGCTAGAATCATGATTCTTGCTTTCCTGGGTTGGAAATCTTCTGAATTTTCTATATTTAGTGCAGATTTGGTGAAAAAAGCTCAACTTTTTGAGTTATGCAAGTTTTCATACAAGTGTGACTTGCAGGCTCAAAAGCTCTCTTTTACGCGTATCTGCGCCTGAAACGTCCGAAAAAGCAATCATTTAATAATGACAATAACTTTTGAACCATGCATGCTAGAATCATGATTCTTGCTTTCCTGGGTTGGAAATCTTCTGAATTTTCTATATTTAGTGCAGATTTGGTGAAAAAAGCTCAACTTTTTGAGTTATGCAAGTTTTCATACAAGTGTGACTTGCAGGCTCAAAAGCTCTCTTTTACGCGTATCTGCGCCTGAAACGTCCGAAAAAGCAATCATTTAATAATGACAATAACTTTTGAACCATGCATGCTAGAATCATGATTCTTGCTTTCCTGGGTTGGAAATCTTCTGAATTTTCTATATTTAGTGCAGATTTGGTGAAAAAAGCTCAACTATTTGAGTTATGCAAGTTTTCATACAAGTGTGACTTGCAGGCTCAAAAGCTCTCTTTTACGCGTATCTGCGCCTGAAACGTCCGAAAAAGCAATCATTTAATAATGACAATAACTTTTGAACCATGCATGCTAGAATCATGGTTCTTGCTTTCCTGGGTTGGAAATCTTCTGAATTTTCTATATTTAGTGCAGATTTGGTGAAAAAAGCTCAACTTTTTGAGTTATGCAAGTTTTCATACAAGTGTGACTTGCAGGCTCAAAAGCTCTCTTTTAAGCTTATCTGCGCCTGAAACGTCCGAAAAAGCAATCATTTAATAATGACAATAACTTTTGAACCATGCATGCTAGAATCATGGTTCTTGCTTTCCTGGGTTGTAAATCTTCTGAATTTTCTATATTTAGTGCAGATTTGGTGAAAAAAGCTCAACTTTTTGAGTTATGCAAGTTTTCTACAAGTGTGACTTGCAGGCTCAAAAGCTCTCTTTTACGCGTATCTGCGCCTGAAACGTCCGAAAAAGCAATCATTTAATAATGACAATAACTTTTAAACCATGCATGCTAGAATCATGATTCTTACTTTCCTGGGTTGGAAATCTTCTGAATTTTCTATATTTAGTGCAGATTTGGTGAAAAAAGCTCAACTTTTTGAGTTATGCAAGTTTTCATACAAGTGTGAATTGCAGGCTCAAAAGCTCTCTTTTACGCGTATCTGCGCCTGAAACGTCCGAAAAAGCAATCATTTAATAATGACAATAACTTTTGAACCATGCATGCTAGAATCATGATTCTTGCTTTCCTGGGTTGGAAATCTTCTGAATTTTCTATATTTAGTGCAGATTTGGTGAAAAAAGCTCAACTTTTTGAGTTATGCAAGTTTTCATGCAAGTGTGACTTGCAGGCTGAAAAGCTCTCTTTTAAGCTTATCTGCGCCTGAAACGTCCGAAAAAGCAATCATTTAATAATGACAATAACTTTTGAACCATGCATGCTAGAATCATGATTCTTGCTTTCCTGGGTTGGAAATCTTCTGAATTTTCTATATTTAGTGCAGATTTGGTGAAAAAAAGCTCAACTTTTTGAGTTATGCAAGTTTTCATGCAAGTGTGACTTGCAGGCTCAAAAGCTCTCTTTTAAGCTTATCTGCGCCTGAAACGTCCGAAAAGCAATCATTTAATAATGACAATAACTTTTGAACCATGCATGCTAGAATCATGATTCTTGCTTTCCTGGGTTGGAAATCTTCTGAATTTTCTATATTTAGTGCAGATTTGGTGAAAAAAGCTCAACTTTTTGAGTTATGCAAGTTTTCATACAAGTGTGACTTGCAGGCTCAAAAGCTCTCTTTTACGCGTATCTGCGCCTGAAACCTCCGAAAAAGCAATCATTTAATAATGACAATAACTTTTGAACCATGCATGCTAGAATCATGGTTCTTGCTTTCCTGGGTTGGAAATCTTCTGAATTTTCTATATTTAGTGCAGATTTGGTGAAAAAAGCTCAACTTTTTGAGTTATGCAAGTTTTCATACAAGTGTGACTTGCAGGCTCAAAAGCTCTCTTTTACGCGTATCTGCGCCTGAAACCTCCGAAAAAGCAATCATTTAATAATGACAATAACTTTTGAACCATGCATGCTAGAATCATGGTTCTTGCTTTCCTGGGTTGGAAATCTTCTGAATTTTCTATATTTAGTGCAGATTTGGTGAAAAAAGCTCAACTTTTTGAGTTATGCAAGTTTTCATACAAGTGTGACTTGCAGGCTCAAAAGCTCTCTTTTACGCGTATCTGCGCCTGAAACCTCCGAAAAAGCAATCATTTAATAATGACAATAACTTTTGAACCATGCATGCTAGAATCATGATTCTTGCTTTCCTGGGTTGGAAATCTTCTGAATTTTCTATATTTAGTGCAGATTTGGTGAAAAAAGCTCAACTTTTTGAGTTATGCAAGTTTTCATACAAGTGTGACTTGCAGGCTCAAAAGCTCTCTTTTACGCGTATCTGCGCCTGAAACCTCCGAAAAAGCAATCATTTAATAATGACAATAACTTTTGAACCATGCATGCTAGAATCATGGTTCTTGCTTTCCTGGGTTGGAAATCTTCTGAATTTTCTATATTTAGTGCAGATTTGGTGAAAAAAGCTCAACTTTTTGAGTTATGCAAGTTTTCATACAAGTGTGACTTGCAGGCTCAAAAGCTCTCTTTTACGCGTATCTGCGCCTGAAACCTCCGAAAAAGCAATCATTTAATAATGACAATAACTTTTGAACCATGCATGCTAGAATCATGATTCTTGCTTTCCTGGGTTGGAAATCTTCTGAATTTTCTATATTTAGTGCAGATTTGGTGAAAAAAGCTCAACTTTTCGAGTTATGCAAGTTTTCATGCAAGTGTGACTTGCAGGCTCAAAAGCTCTCTTTTACGCGTATCTGCGCCTGAAACGTCCGAAAAAGCAATCATTTAATAAGGACAATAACTTTTGAACCATGCATGCTAGAATCATGATTCTTGCTTTCCTGGGTTGGAAATCTTCTGAATTTTCTATATTTAGTGCAGATTTGGTGAAAAAAGCTCAACTTTTTGAGTTATGCAAGTTTTCATACAAGTGTGACTTGCAGGCTCAAAAGCTCTCTTTTAAGCTTATCTGCGCCTGAAACGTCCGAAAAAGCAATCATTTAATAATGACAATAACTTTTGAACCATGCATGCTAGAATCATGATACTTGCTTTCCTGGGTTTGAAATCTTCTGAATTTTCTATATTTAGTGCAGATTTGGTGAAAAAAGCTCAACTTTTTGAGTTATGCAAGTTTTCATACAAGTGTGACTTGCAGGCTCAAAAGCTCTCTTTTAAGCTTATCTGCGCCTGAAACGTCCGAAAAAGCAATCATTTAATAATTACAATAACTTTTAAACTATGCATGCTAGAATCATGATTCTTGCTTTCCTGGGTTGGAAATCTTCTGAATTTTCCATATTTAGTGCAGATTTGGTGAAAAAAGCTCAACTTTTTGAGTTATGCAAGTTTTCATACAAGTGTGACTTGCAGGCTCAAAAGCTCTCTTTTACGCGTATCTGCGCCTGAAACGTCCGAAAAAGCAATCATTTAATAATGACAATAACTTTTGAACCATGCATGCTAGAATCATGATTCTTGCTTTCCTGGGTTGGAAATCTTCTGAATTTTCTATATTTAGTGCAGATTTGGTGAAAAAAGCTCAACTTTTTGAGTTATGCAAGTTTTCATACAAGTGTGACTTGCAGGCTCAAAAGCTCTCTTTTACGCGTATCTGCGCCTGAAACGTCCGAAAAAGCAATCATTTAATAATGACAATAACTTTTGAACCATGCATGCTAGAATCATGGTTCTTGCTTTCCTGGGTTGGAAATCTTCTGAATTTTCTATATTTAGTGCAGATTTGGTGAAAAAAGCTCAACTTTTTGAGTTATGCAAGTTTTCATACAAGTGTGACTTGCAGGCTCAAAAGCTCTCTTTTACGCGTATCTGCGCCTGAAACGTCCGAAAAAGCAATCATTTAATAATGACAATAACTTTTGAACCATGCATGCTAGAATCATGGTTCTTGCTTTCCTGGGTTGGAAATCTTCTGAATTTTCTATATTTAGTGCAGATTTGGTGAAAAAAGCTCAACTTTTTGAGTTATGCAAGTTTTCATACAAGTGTGACTTGCAGGCTCAAAAGCTCTCTTTTAAGCTTATCTGCGCCTGAAACGTCCGAAAAAGCAATCATTTAATAATGACAATAACTTTTGAACCATGCATGCTAGAATCATGATACTTGCTTTCCTGGGTTTGAAATCTTCTGAATTTTCTATATTTAGTGCAGATTTGGTGAAAAAAGCTCAACTTTTTGAGTTATGCAAGTTTTCATACAAGTGTGACTTGCAGGCTCAAAAGCTCTCTTTTAAGCTTATCTGCGCCTGAAACGTCCGAAAAAGAAATCATTTAATAATGACAATAACTTTTAAACTATGCATGCTAGAATCATGATTCTTGCTTTCCTGGGTTGGAAATCTTCTGAATTTTCTATATTTAGTGCAGATTTGGTGAAAAAAGCTCAACTTTTTGAGTTATGCAAGTTTTCATACAAGTGTGACTTGCAGGCTCAAAAGCTCTCTTTTACGCGTATCTGCGCCTGAAACGTCCGAAAAAGCAATCATTTAATAATGACAATAACTTTTGAACCATGCATGCTAGAATCATGGTTCTTGCTTTCCTGGGTTGGAAATCTTCTGAATTTTCTATATTTAGTGCAGATTTGGTGAAAAAAGCTCAACTTTTTGAGTTATGCAAGTTTTCATACAAGTGTGACTTGCAGGCTCAAAAGCTCTCTTTTAAGCTTATCTGCGCCTGAAACGTCCGAAAAAGCAATCATTTAATAATGACAATAACTTTTGAACCATGCATGCTAGAATCATGATACTTGCTTTCCTGGGTTTGAAATCTTCTGAATTTTCTATATTTAGTGCAGATTTGGTGAAAAAAGCTCAAATTTTTGAGTAATGCAAGTTTTCATACAAGTGTGACTTGCAGGCTCAAAAGCTCTCTTTTAAGCTTATCTGCGCCTGAAACGTCCGAAAAAGCAATCATTTAATAATGACAATAACTTTTAAACTATGCATGCTAGAATCATGATTCTTGCTTTCCTGGGTTGGAAATCTTCTGAATTTTCTATATTTAGTGCAGATTTGGTGAAAAAAGCTCAACTTTTTGAGTTATGCAAGTTTTCATACAAGTGTGACTTGCAGGCTCAAAAGCTCTCTTTTACGCGTATCTGCGCCTGAAACGTCCGAAAAAGCAATCATTTAATAATGACAATAACTTTTGAACCATGCATGCTAGAATCATGATTCTTGCTTTCCTGGGTTGGAAATCTTCTGAATTTTCTATATTTAGTGCAGATTTGGTGAAAAAAGCTCAACTTTTTGAGTTATGCAAGTTTTCATACAAGTGTGACTTGCAGGCTCAAAAGCTCTCTTTTACGCGTATCTGCGCCTGAAACGTCCGAAAAAGCAATCATTTAATAATGACAATAACTTTTGAACCATGCATGCTAGAATCATGATTCTTGCTTTCCTGGGTTGGAAATCTTCTGAATTTTCTATATTTAGTGCAGATTTGGTGAAAAAAGCTCAACTATTTGAGTTATGCAAGTTTTCATACAAGTGTGACTTGCAGGCTCAAAAGCTCTCTTTTACGCGTATCTGCGCCTGAAACGTCCGAAAAAGCAATCATTTAATAATGACAATAACTTTTGAACCATGCATGCTAGAATCATGGTTCTTGCTTTCCTGGGTTGGAAATCTTCTGAATTTTCTATATTTAGTGCAGATTTGGTGAAAAAAGCTCAACTTTTTGAGTTATGCAAGTTTTCATACAAGTGTGACTTGCAGGCTCAAAAGCTCTCTTTTAAGCTTATCTGCGCCTGAAACGTCCGAAAAAGCAATCATTTAATAATGACAATAACTTTTGAACCATGCATGCTAGAATCATGGTTCTTGCTTTCCTGGGTTGGAAATCTTCTGAATTTTCTATATTTAGTGCAGATTTGGTGAAAAAAGCTCAACTTTTTGAGTTATGCAAGTTTTCTACAAGTGTGACTTGCAGGCTCAAAAGCTCTCTTTTAGCTTATCTGCGCCTGAAACGTCCGAAAAAGCAATCATTTAATAATGACAAATAACTTTGGAACCATGCATGCTAGAATCATAATTCTTGCTTTTCTAGGTTGGAAATCTTCCGAATTTTCTATATTTAGTGCAGATTTGGTGAAAAAAGCTCAACTTTTTGAGTTATGCAAGTTTTCATAAAAGTGTGACTTGCAGGCTGGAAAGCCCATTTTTAAGCTTATCTGAGCCTAAAACGTCCGAAAAAGCAATCATTTAATAATGACAATAACTTTTGAACCATGCATGCTAGAATCATAAATCTTGCTTTCCTGGGTTGGAAATCTTCTGAATTTTCTATATTTAGTGCAGATTTGGTGAAAAAAGCTCAACTTTTTGAGTTATGCAAGTTTTCATAAAAGTGTGACTTGCAGGCTGGAAAGCCCATTTTTAAGCTTATCTGCGCCTGAAACGTCCGAAAAAGCAATCATTTAATAATGACAATAACTTTTGAACCATGCATGCTAGAATCATAAATCTTGCTTTCCTGGGTTGGAAATCTTCTGAATTTTCTATATTTAGTGCAGATTTGGTGAAAAAAGCTCAACTTTTTGAGTTATGCAAGTTTTCATAAAAGTGTGACTTGCAGGCTGTAAAGCTCTCTTTTAAGCTTATCTGCGCCTGAAACGTCCAAAAAAGCAATCATTTAATAATGACAATAACTTTTGAACCATGCATGCTAGAATCATAATTCTTGCTTTCCTGGGTTGGAAATCTTCTGAATTTTCTATATTTAGTGCAGATTTGGTGAAAAAAGCTCAACTTTTTGAGTTATGCAAGTTTTCATACAAGTGTGACTTGCAGGCTCAAAAGCTCTCTTTTACGCGTATCTGCGCCTGAAACGTCCGAAAAAGCAATCATTTAATAATGACAATAACTTTTGAACCATGCATGCTAGAATCATGATTCTTGCTTTCCTGGGTTGGAAATCTTCTGAATTTTCTATATTTAGTGCAGATTTGGTGAAAAAAGCTCAACTTTTTGAGTTATGCAAGTTTTCATACAAGTGTGACTTGCAGGGTCAAAAGCTCTCTTTTACGCGTATCTGCGCCTGAAATGTCCGAAAAAGCAATCATTTAATAATGACAATAACTTTTGAACCATGCATGCTAGAATCATGATTCTTGCTTTCCTGGGTTGTAAATCTTCTGAATTTTCCATATTTAGTGCAGATTTCGTGAAAAAAGCTCAACTTTTTGAGTTATTCAAGTTTTCATACAAGTGTGACTTGCAGGCTGAAAAGCTCTCTTTTAAGCTTATCTGCGCCTGAAACGTCCGATAAAGCAATCATTTAATAACGACAATAACTTTTGAACCATGCATGCTAAAATCATGATTCTTGCTTTCCTGGGTTGGAAATCTTCTGAATTTTCTATATTTAGTGCAGATTTGGTGAAAAAAGCTCAACTTTTTGAGTTATGCAAGTTTTCATACAAGTGTGACTTGCAGGGTCAAAAGCTCTCTTTTACGCGTATCTGCGCCTGAAACGTCCGAAAAAGCAATCATTTAATAATGACAATAACTTTTGAACCATGCATGCTAGAATCATGATTCTTGCTTTCCTGGGTTGGAAATCTTCTGAATTTTCTATATTAAGTGCAGATTTGGTGAAAAAAGCTCAACTTTTTGAGTTATGCAAGTTTTCATACAGGTGTGACTTGCAGGCTCAAAAGCTCTCTTTTACGCGTATCTGCGCCTGAAACGTCCGAAAAAGCAATCATTTAATAATGACAATAACTTTTGAACCATGCATGCTAGAATCATGATTCTTGCTTTCCTGGGTTGGAAATCTTCTGAATTTTCTATATTTAGTGCAGATTTGGTGAAAAAAGCTCAACTTTTCGAGTTATGCAAGTTTTCATACAAGAGTGACTTGCAGGCTCAAAAGCTCTCTTTTACGCGTATCTGCGCCTGACCGAAAAAGGCAATACGAGTTAATAAAGAGCAAGAACTTTTGAAGCCATGCATGCTAGAATCATGATTCTTGCTTTCCTGGGTTGGAAATCTTCTGAATTTTCTATATTTAGTGCAGATTTGGTGAAAAAAGCTCCACTTTTTGAGTTATGCAAGTTTTCATACAAGTGTGACTTGCAGGCTCAAAAGCTCTCTTTTACGCGTATCTGCGCCTGAAACGTCCGAAAAAGCAATCATTTAATAATGACAATTACTTTTGAACCATGCATGCTAGAATCATGATTCTTGCTTTCCTGGGTTGGAAATCTTCTGAATTTTCTATATTTAGTGCAGATTTGGTGAAAAAAGCTCAACTTTTTGAGTTATGCAAGTTTTCATACAAGTGTGACTTGCAGGCTCAAAAGCTCTCTTTTACGCGTATCTGCGCCTGAAACGTCCGAAAAAGCAATCATTTAATAATGACAATAACTTTTGAACCATGCATGCTAGAATCATGATTCTTGCTTTCCTGGGTTGGAAATCTTCTGAATTTTCTATATTTAGTGCAGATTTGGTGAAAAAAGCTCAACTTTTTGAGTTATGCAAGTTTTCATACAAGTGTGACTTGCAGGCTCAAAAGCTCTCTTTTACGCGTATCTGCGCCTGAAACGTCCGAAAAAGCAATCATTTAATAATGACAATAACTTTTGAACCATGCATGCTAGAATCATGATTCTTGCTTTCCTGGGTTGGAAATCTTCTGAATTTTCTATATTTAGTGCAGATTTGGTGAAAAAAGCTCAACTTTTTGAGTTATGCAAGTTTTCATACAAGTGTGACTTGCAGGGTCAAAAGCTCTCTTTTACGCGTATCTGCGCCTGAAACGTCCGAAAAAGCAATCATTTAATAATGACAATAACTTTTGAACCATGCATGCTAGAATCATGATTCTTGCTTTCCTGGGTTGGAAATCTTCTGAATTTTCTATATTAAGTGCAGATTTGGTGAAAAAAGCTCAACTTTTTGAGTTATGCAAGTTTTCATACAAGTGTGACTTGCAGTCTCAAAAGCTCTCTTTTACGCGTATCTGCGCCTGAAACGTCCGAAAAAGCAATCATTTAATAATGACAATAACTTTTGAACCATGCATGCTAGAATCATGATTCTTGCTTTCCTGGGTTGGAAATCTTCTGAATTTTCTATATTTAGTGCAGATTTGGTGAAAAAAGCTCAACTTTTTGAGTTATGCAAGTTTTCATACAAGTGTGACTTGCAGGCTCAAAAGCTCTGTTTTACGCGTATCTGCGCCTGAAACGTCCGAAAAAGCAATCATTTAATAATGACAATAACTTTTGAACCATGCATGCTAGAATCATGATTCTTGCTTTCCTGGGTTGGAAATCTTCTGAATTTTCCATATTTAGTGCAGATTTGGTGAAAAAAGCTCAACTTTTTGAGTTATGCAAGTTTTCATACAAGTGTGACTTGCAGGCTGAAAAGCTGTCTTTTAAGATTATCTGCGCCTGAAACGTCCGAAAAAGCAATCATTTAATAATGACAATAACTTTTGAACCATGCATGCTAGAATCATGATTCTTGCTTTCCTGGGTTGGAAATCTTCTGAATTTTCTATATTTAGTGCAGATTTGGTGAAAAAAGCTCAACTTTTTGAGTTATGCAAGTTTTCATACAAGTGTGACTTGCAGGCTCAAAAGCTCTCTTTTACGCGTATCTGCGCCTGAAACGTCCGAAAAAGCAATCATTTAATAATGACAATAACTTTTGAACCATGCATGCTAGAATCATGATTCTTGCTTTCCTGGGTTGTAAATCTTCTGAATTTTCCATATTTAGTGCAGATTTCGTGAAAAAGGCTCAACTTTTTGAGTTATGCAAGTTTTCATACAAGTGTGACTTGCAGGCTGAAAAGCTCTCTTTTAAGCTTATCTGCGCCTGAAACGTCCGATAAAGCAATCATTTAATAACGACAATAACTTTTGAACCATGCATGCTAAAATCATAATTCTTGCTTTCCTGGGTTGGAAATCTTCTGAATTTTCTATATTTAGTGCAGATTTGGTGAAAAAAGCTCAACTTTTTGAGTTATGCAAGTTTTCATACAAGTGTGACTCGCAGGCTGAAAAGTTCTCTTTTACGCGTATCTGCACCTGAAACGTCCAAAAAAAGCAATCATTTAATAATGACAATAACTTTTGAACCATGCATGCTAGAATCATAATTCTTGCTTTCCTGGGTTGGAAATCATCTGAATTTTCTATATTTAGTGCAGATTTGGTGAAAAAAGCTCAACTTTTTGAGTTATGTAAGTTTTCATACAAGTGTGACTTGCAGGCTGAAAAGCTCTCTTTTACGCGTATCTGCGCCTGAAACGTCCGAAAAAGCAATCATTTAATAATGACAATAACTTTTGAACCATGCATGCTAGAATCATAAATCTTGCTTTCCTGGGTTGGAAATCTTCTGAATTTTCTATATTTAGTGCAGATTTGGTGAAAAAAGCTCAACTTTTTGAGTTATGCAAGTTTTCATAAAAGTGTGACTTGCAGGCTGGAAAGCCCATTTTTGCACTTCTCTGAGCCTAAAACGTCCGAAAAAGCAATCATTTAATAATGACAATAACTTTTGAACCATGCATGCTAGAATCATAAATCTTGCTTTCCTGGGTTGGAAATCTTCTGAATTTTCTATATTTAGTGCAGATTTGGTGAAAAAAGCTCAACTTTTTGAGTTATGCAAGTTTTCATAAAAGTGTGACTTGCAGGCTGGAAAGCCCATTTTTAAGCTTATCTGCGCCTGAAACGTCCGAAAAAGCAATCATTTAATAATGACAATAACTTTTGAACCATGCATGCTAGAATCATAATTCTTGCTTTCCTGGGTTGGAAATCTTCTGAATTTTCTATATTTAGTGCAGATTTGGTGAAAAAAGCTCAACTTTTTGAGTTATGCAAGTTTTCATAAAAGTGTGACTTGCAGGCTGGAAAGCCCATTTTTAAGCTTATCTGCGCCTGAAACGTCCGAAAAAGCAATCATTTAATAATGACAATAACTTTTGAACCATGCATGCTAGAATCATAAATCTTGCTTTCCTGGGTTGGAAATCTTCTGAATTTTCTATATTTAGTGCAGATTTGGTGAAAAAAGCTCAACTTTTTGAGTTATGCAAGTTTTCATAAAAGTGTGACTTGCAGGCTGGAAAGCCCATTTTTAAGCTTATCTGCGCCTGAAACGTCCGAAAAAGCAATCATTTAATAATGACAATAACTTTTGAACCATGCATGCTAGAATCATAATTCTTGCTTTCCTGGGTTGGAAATCTTCTGAATTTTCTATATTTAGTGCAGATTTGGTGAAAAAAGCTCAACTTTTTGAGTTATGCAAGTTTTCATAAAAGTGTGACTTGCAGGCTGGAAAGCCCATTTTTAAGCTTATCTGCGCCTGAAACGTCCGAAAAAGCAATCATTTAATAATGACAATAACTTTGGAACCATGCATGCTAGAATCATAATTCTTGCTTTTCTAGGTTGGAAATCTTCCGAATTTTCTATATTTAGTGCAGATTTGGTGAAAGAAGCTCAACTTTTTGAGTTATGCAAGTTTTCATAAAAGTGTGACTTGCAGGCTGGAAAGCCCATTTTTAAGCTTATCTGAGCCTAAAACGTCCGAAAAAGCAATCATTTAATAATGACAATAACTTTTGAACCATGCATGCTAGAATCATAAATCTTGCTTTCCTGGGTTGGAAATCTTCTGAATTTTCTATATTTAGTGCAGATTTGGTGAAAAAAGCTCAACTTTTTGAGTTATGCAAGTTTTCATAAAAGTGTGACTTGCAGGCTGGAAAGCCCATTTTTAAGCTTATCTGCGCCTGAAACGTCCGAAAAAGCAATCATTTAATAATGACAATAACTTTTGAACCATGCATGCTAGAATCATAAATCTTGCTTTCCTGGGTTGGAAATCTTCTGAATTTTCTATATTTAGTGCAGATTTGGTGAAAAAAGCTCAACTTTTTGAGTTATGCAAGTTTTCATAAAAGTGTGACTTGCAGGCTGTAAAGCTCTCTTTTAAGCTTATCTGCGCCTGAAACGTCCAAAAAAGCAATCATTTAATAATGACAATAACTTTTGAACCATGCATGCTAGAATCATAATTCTTGCTTTCCTGGGTTGGAAATCTTCTGAATTTTCTATATTTAGTGCAGATTTGGTGAAAAAAGCTCAACTTTTTGAGTTATGCAAGTTTTCATACAAGTGTGACTTGCAGGCTCAAAAGCTCTCTTTTACGCGTATCTGCGCCTGAAACGTCCGAAAAAGCAATCATTTAATAATGACAATAACTTTTGAACCATGCATGCTAGAATCATGATTCTTGCTTTCCTGGGTTGGAAATCTTCTGAATTTTCTATATTTAGTGCAGATTTGGTGAAAAAAGCTCAACTTTTTGAGTTATGCAAGTTTTCATACAAGTGTGACTTGCAGGGTCAAAAGCTCTCTTTTACGCGTATCTGCGCCTGAAATGTCCGAAAAAGCAATCATTTAATAATGACAATAACTTTTGAACCATGCATGCTAGAATCATGATTCTTGCTTTCCTGGGTTGGAAATCTTCTGAATTTTCTATATTTAGTGCAGATTCGGTGATAAAAGCTCAACTTTTTTAGTTATGCAAGTTTTCATACAAGTGTGACTTGCAGGCTCAAAAACTCTCTTTTACGCGTATCTGCGCCTGAAACGTCCGAAAAAGAAATCATTTAATAATGAAAATAACTTTTGAACCATGCATGCTAGAATCATGATTCTTGCTTTCCTGGGTTGGAAATCTTCTGAATTTTCTATATTTAGTGCAGATTTGGTGAAAAAAGCTCAACTTTTTGAGTTATGCAAATTTTCATACAAGTGTGACTTGCAGGCTGAAAAGCTGTCTTTTAAGATTATCTGCGCCTGAAACGTCCGAAAAAGCAATCATTTAATAATGACAATAACTTTTGAACCACTCATGCTAGAATCATGATTCTTGCTTTCCTGGGTTGGAAATCTTCTGAATTTTCTATATTTAGTGCAGATTTGGTGAAAAAAGCTCAACTTTTTGAGTTATGCAAGTTTTCATACAAGTGTGACTTGCAGGCTCAAAAGCTCTCTTTTACGCGTATCTGCGCCTGAAACGTCCGAAAAAGCAATCATTTAATAATGACAATAACTTTTGAACCATGCATGCTAGAATCATGATTCTTGCTTTCCTGGGTTGTAAATCTTCTGAATTTTCCATATTTAGTGCAGATTTCGTGAAAAAAGCTCAACTTTTTGAGTTATTCAAGTTTTCATACAAGTGTGACTTGCAGGCTGAAAAGCTCTCTTTTAAGCTTATCTGCGCCTGAAACGTCCGATAAAGCAATCATTTAATAACGACAATAACTTTTGAACCATGCATGCTAAAATCATAATTCTTGCTTTCCTGGGTTGGAAATCTTCTGAATTTTCTATATTTAGTGCAGATTTGGTGAAAAAAGCTCAACTTTTTGAGTTATGCAAGTTTTCATACAAGTGTGACTCGCAGGCTGAAAAGTTCTCTTTTACGCGTATCTGCACCTGAAACGTCCAAAAAAAGCAATCATTTAATAATGACAATAACTTTTGAACCATGCATGCTAGAATCATAATTCTTGCTTTCCTGGGTTGGAAATCATCTGAATTTTCTATATTTAGTGCAGATTTGGTGAAAAAAGCTCAACTTTTTGAGTTATGCAAGTTTTCATACAAGTGTGACTTGCAGGCTCAAAAGCTCTCTTTTACGCGTATCTGCGCCTGAAACGTCCGAAAAAGCAATCATTTAATAATGACAATAACTTTTGAACCATGCATGCTAGAATCATGATTCTTGCTTTCCTGGGTTGGAAATCTTCTGAATTTTCTATATTTAGTGCAGATTTGGTGAAAAAAGCTCAACTTTTTGAGTTATGCAAGTTTTCATACAAGTGTGACTTGCAGGGTCAAAAGCTCTCTTTTACGCGTATCTGCGCCTGAAACGTCCGAAAAAGCAATCATTTAATAATGACAATAACTTTTGAACCATGCATGCTAGAATCATGATTCTTGCTTTCCTGGGTTGGAAATCTTCTGAATTTTCTATATTAAGTGCAGATTTGGTGAAAAAAGCTCAACTTTTTGAGTTATGCAAGTTTTCATACAGGTGTGACTTGCAGGCTCAAAAGCTCTCTTTTACGCGTATCTGCGCCTGAAACGTCCGAAAAAGCAATCATTTAATAATGACAATAACTTTTGAACCATGCATGCTAGAATCATGATTCTTGCTTTCCTGGGTTGGAAATCTTCTGAATTTTCTATATTTAGTGCAGATTTGGTGAAAAAAGCTCAACTTTTTGAGTTATGCAAGTTTTCATACAAGAGTGACTTGCAGGCTCAAAAGCTCTCTTTTACGCGTATCTGCGCCTGAAACGTCCGAAAAAGCAATCATTTAATAATGACAATAACTTTTGAACCATGCATGCTAGAATCATGATTCTTGCTTTCCTGGGTTGGAAATCTTCTGAATTTTCTATATTTAGTGCAGATTTGGTGAAAAAAGCTCAACTTTTTGAGTTATGCAAGTTTTCATACAAGTGTGACTTGCAGGGTCAAAAGCTCTCTTTTACGCGTATCTGCGCCTGAAACGTCCGAAAAAGCAATCATTTAATAATGACAATAACTTTTGAACCATGCATGCTAGAATCATGATTCTTGCTTTCCTGGGTTGGAAATCTTCTGAATTTTCTATATTTAGTGCAGATTTGGTGAAAAAAGCTCAACTTTTTGAGTTATGCAAGTTTTCATACAAGTGTGACTTGCAGGCTCAAAAGCTCTCTATTACGCGTATCTGCGCCTGAAACGTCCGAAAAAGCAATCATTTAATAATGACAATAAATTTTGAACCATGCATGCTAGAATCATGATTCTTGCTTTCCTGGGTTGGAAATCTTCTGAATTTTCTATATTTAGTGCAGATTTGGTGAAAAAAGCTCAACTTTTTGAGTTATGCAAGTTTTCATACAAGTGTGACTTGCAGGCTCAAAAGCTCTCTTTTACGCGTATCTGCGCCTGAAACGTCCGAAAAAGCAATCATTTAATAATGACAATAACTTTTGAACCATGTATGCTAGAATCTTGATTCTTGCTTTCCTGGGTTGGAAATCTTCTGAATTTTCTATATTTAGTGCAGATTTGGTGAAAAAAGCTCAACTTTTTGAGTTATGCAAGTTTTCATACAAGTGTGACTTGCAGGCTCAAAAGCTCTCTTTTACGCGTATCTGCGCCTGAAACATCCGAAAAAGCAATCATTTAATAATGACAATAACTTTTGAACCATGCATGCTAGAATCATGATTCTTGCTTTCCTGGGTTGGAAATCTTCTGAATTTTCTATATTTAGTTCAGATTTGGTGAAAAAAGCTCAACTTTTTGAGTCATGCAAGTTTTCATACAAGTGTGACTTGCAGGCTCAAAAGCTCTCTTTTACGCGTATCTGCGCCTGAAACGTCCGAAAAAGCAATCATTTAATAATGACAATAACTTTCGAACCATGCATGCTACAATCATGATTCTTGCTTTCCTGGGTTGGAAATCTTCTGAATTTTCTATATTTAGTGCAGATTTGGTGAAAAAAGCTCAACTTTTTGAGTTATGCAAGTTTTCATACAAGTGTGACTTGCAGGCTCAAAAGCTCTCTTTTACGCGTATCTGCGCCTGAAACGTCCGAAAAAGCAATCATTTAATAATGACAATAACTTTTGAACCATGCATGCTAAAATCATGATTCTTGCTTTCCTGGGTTGGAAATCTTCTGAATTTTCTATATTTAGTGCAGATTTGGTGAAAAAAGCTCAACTTTTTGAGTTATGCAAGTTTTCATACAAGTGTGACTTGCAGGCTCAAAAGCTCTGTTTTACGCGTATCTGCGCCTGAAACGTCCGAAAAAGCAATCATTTAATAATGACAATAACTTTTGAACCATGCATGCTAGAATCATGATTCTTGCTTTCCTGGGTTGGAAATCTTCTGAATTTTCTATATTTAGTTCAGATTTGGTGAAAAAAGCTCAACTTTTTGAGTTATGCAAGTTTTCATACAAGTGTGACTTGCAGGCTCAAAAGCTCTCTTTTACGCGTATCTGCGCCTGAAACGTCCGAAAAAGCAATCATTTAATAATGACAATAACTTTTGAACCATGCATGCTACAATCATGATTCTTGCTTTCCTGGGTTGGAAATCTTCTGAATTTTCTATATTTAGTGCAGATTTGGTGAAAAAAGCTCAACTTTTTGAGTTATGCAAGTTTTCATACAAGTGTGACTTGCAGGCTCAAAAGCTCTCTTTTACGCGTATCTGCGCCTGAAACGTCCGAAAAAGCAATCATTTAATAATGACAATAACTTTTGAACCATGCATGCTAGAATCATGATTCTTGCTTTCCTGGGTTGGAAATCTTCTGAATTTTCTATATTTAGTGCAGATTTGGTGAAAAAAGCTCAACTTTTTGAGTTATGCAAGTTTTCATACAAGTGTGACTTGCAGGCTCAAAAGCTCTGTTTTACGCGTATCTGCGCCTGAAACGTCCGAAAAAGCAATCATTTAATAATGACAATAACTTTTGAACCATGCATGCTAGAATCATGATTCTTGCTTTCCTGGGTTGGAAATCTTCTGAATTTTCTATATTTAGTGCAGATTTGGTGAAAAAAGCTCAACTTTTTGAGTTATGCAAGTTTTCATACAAGTGTGACTTGCAGGCTCAAAAGCTCTGTTTTACGCGTATCTGCGCCTGAAACGTCCGAAAAAGCAATCATTTAATAATGACAATAACTTTTGAACCATGCATGCTAGAATCATGATTCTTGCTTTCCTGGGTTGGAAATCTTCTGAATTTTCTATATTTAGTGCAGATTTGGTGAAAAAACCTCAACTTTTTGAGTTATGCAAGTTTTCATACAAGTGTGACTTGCAGGCTCAAAAGCTCTGTTTTACGCGTATCTGCGCCTGAAATGTCCGAAAAAGCAGTCATTTAATTATGACAATAACTTTTGAACCATGCATGCTAGAATCATGATTCTTGCTTTCCTGGGTTGGAAATCTTCTGAATTTTCTATATTTAGTGCAGATTTGGTGAAAAAAGCTCAACTTTTTGAGTTATGCAAGTTTTCATACAAGTGTGACTTGCAGGCTCAAAAGCTCTCTTTTACGCGTATCTGCGCCTGAAACGTCCGAAAAAGCAATCATTTAATAATGACAATAACTTTTGAACCATGCATGCTAGAATCATGATTCTTGCTTTCCTGGGTTGGAAATCTTCTGAATTTTCTATATTTAGTGCAGATTTGGTGAAAAAAGCTCAACTTTTTGAGTTATGCAAGTTTTCATACAAGTGTGACTTGCAGGCTCAAAAGCTCTCTTACGCGTATCTGCGCCTGAAACGTCCGAAAAAGCAATCATTTAATAATGACAATAACTTATGAACCATGCATGCTAGAATCATGATTCTTGCTTCCCTGGGTTGGAAATCTTCTGAATTTTCTATATTTAGTGCAGATTTGGTGAAAAAAGCTCAACTTTTTGAGTTATGCAAGTTTTCATACAAGTGTGACTTGCAGGCTCAAAAGCTCTCTTTTACGCGTATCTGCGCCTGAAACGTCCGAAAAAGCAATCATTTAATAATGACAATAACTTTTGAACCATGCATGCTACAATCATGATTCTTGCTTTCCTGGGTTGGAAATCTTCTGAATTTTCTATATTTAGTGCAGATTTGGTGAAAAAAGCTCAACTTTTTGAGTTATGCAAGTTTTCATACAAGTGTGACTTGCAGGCTCAAAAGCTGTTTTACGCGTATCTGCGCCTGAAACGTCCGAAAAAGCAATCATTTAATAATGACAATAACTTTTGAACCATGCATGCTAGAATCATGATTCTTGCTTTCCTGGGTTGGAAATCTTCTGAATTTTCTATATTTAGTGCAGATTTGGTGAAAAAAGCTCAACTTTTTGAGTTATGCAAGTTTTCATACAAGTGTGACTTGCAGGCTCAAAAGCTCTGTTTTACGCGTATCTGCGCCTGAAATGTCCGAAAAAGCAGTCATTTAATTATGACAATAACTTTTGAACCATGCATGCTAGAATCATGATTCTTGCTTTCCTGGGTTGGAAATCTTCTGAATTTTCTATATTTAGTGCAGATTTGGTGAAAAAAGCTCAACTTTTTGAGTTATGCAAGTTTTCATACAAGTGTGACTTGCAGGCTCAAAAGCTCTCTTTTACGCGTATCTGCGCCTGAAACGTCCGAAAAAGCAATCATTTAATAATGACAATAACTTTTGAACCATGCATGCTAGAATCATGATTCTTGCTTTCCTGGGTTGGAAATCTTCTGAATTTTCTATATTTAGTGCAGATTTGGTGAAAAAAGCTCAACTTTTTGAGTTATGCAAGTTTTCATACAAGTGTGACTTGCAGGCTCAAAAGCTCTCTTTTACGCGTATCTGCGCCTGAAACGTCCGAAAAAGCAATCATTTAATAATGACAATAACTTATGAACCATGCATGCTAGAATCATGATTCTTGCTTTCCTGGGTTGGAAATCTTCTGAATTTTCTATATTTAGTGCAGATTTGGTGAAAAAAGCTCAACTTTTTGAGTTATGGAAGTTTTCATACAAGTGTGACTTGCAGGCTCAAAAGCTCTCTTTTACGCGTATCTGCGCCTGAAACGTCCGAAAAAGCAATCATTTAATAATGACAATAACTTTTGAACCATGCATGCTAGAATCATGATTCTTGCTTTCCTGGGTTGGAAATCTTCTGAATTTTCTATATTTAGTGCAGATTTGGTAAAAAAAGCTCAACTTTTTGAGTTATGCAAGTTTTCATACAAGTGTGACTTGTGTTGTAGAAATTGGAGGTCCGATAATCGAGAGAAAGTCTTCTCATAAGTGGATAAAAGAAATAGACAGGAGCCCGCTTCGTTATGGAGGGAGAGGTCACTTTATTGATGCGTCAATAAAGATCTCACAGAGCAGGGAAAATGACAATGTATTTAAAGCTGGTAGTGACGATTAGGCTTCGATTGAGTACACCCCAAAAGGCGGTCCTGTATCACGTATCAAGTACAGAGCGTCCCGTCCCTTGCACGCTATCTTCAAGGAAACTTAATGTCTGCCAAGAGTATCTTCAAGGATGTCTACCCAGCCTTTTCCCACAGCCGTTTCCCACACCCGTAAGCAGTCCTTCCAAATTACTACATTTCTACCTGTAAGCAAGTCTATTCTACATTTCTACATGTAAGCAAGTCTATTCTACATTTGCAAGTGTATTTGCCACAACATATCCCCCCTTTTTTTTTTTTTTTTCTTCTTCTGTTACCTTATCCCCCTTTTTGGGAGTTCATACTCCCACTTTGAACAGAAATTAAAATCAAAAATGAATACAGAGTAGTGTTAAAGTATTACAAATCATAGACGCGAATCGAAAATAAAATAAAATTCTGGCGGTCAGCCTGCTGTGATCATTCTAACTTTCATTGTTCATGTTTCATTTACAAAAACCCCCAACACTCCATACATCTGACCCATGCACTAACCCCCCCTTCATTTATCTTTATCCGTACACACTGGATTATACACGCGGACCGTCGACGGTTGATCGGTACGTGATAAAGGTAAATGAATAAATGAACTGATAAGTGAGTGATAACAAATTTCGGTAACAGTCGTCGATACATTCCAAGATGAGCGCATGACTGGATAGTGATATCCACATTGGCCTTTGGGTGTCGTGAAGTCAGATGTTGGAGTGAGCGTCCATCCCAGCAGGCATCACGCGCAGTCTCCATGCAGCCAAAAACCCGGAAGCGACGATGCACCCCGACCATCCTAGACAGCGGCTCGCTCCCCGGCAGTGTGACATACCAACAAAAGAATCACAATTAGAAATCAATATATTTGTGGCGGTTATTCCTAGCGCTATATAGTTAGTTGCGTGATTAACACTAGTGCTACTTGATATTGTTATTAGTGCAGATCATCATTTGTGTCTCTCCCCGCAGATGCTCCATTATTTAATGTAATGTAGACTGACTGTTAATGCTGTCCGATAAAATTCAAGGCATTGAATTTAGTTGAGTCATCTGTTCCTCCTCACTCAGGAATAAGCTTGGATATTCAATCACTAACTGTGCTAATTGAGCTTCTGCCACCCTAGTATTAGCCACTACTGTCATTTGTTCTCCAAAAGTCTTAAGCATTCCTCTTTTAAGAATAGGTATGGCACAGAAACACAACAAACACATAATTATTACGACAGTTAGTACAAGAATCCCCCCTTTCGCTAACAGACTACCCCAGTACCCAAATGTAGACGAGAACCAATCAAAAGAAATACTGTTCTTCTCAGTATTCACTGTCACTTCATTGCTCAACTCACGAATTTTCGACATTGCTTTTGTGAAGCTCCCTGCTGCGGCTGTGTTTAAAGGTATATAAGTACAGCATTCCTCCTCTATCATATGACACACGCCTCCTTTACTGGCTAAGAGAAAATCGAGGGCCTGACGATTCTGCCAGGCCATCCTAGATGTCTCATGTAACTGTTCTCCTATTGCACTAAAGGCCTCGTTAGTGTAATTAATAAAACGTTGCTGGTTGTAATAAATGTAATTAATCCATTCTGCGTTCTTATTCGGAGTTATCCAGATAAATATCGATTCTAATCCAGACTTAATTTCATTCCTTGCCTTAAATTCTTCTGGAATTCCTCTCGGTTGTCCGATGGCATCTAGATATACTCGTCCATCCGGAAGATATGCTCTCTTAACTCTGGCTTCTCTGGAAATTCTTAGTAGCTCATATACCCCTTTATACATTATATGGACCGGTACTTTCATTCTCACAAGTGTACACAATCCTGCCCAATTTCGTGGAAGCCTGCTCCTCAAATAGTCACCTCCACACATCCAGTAACTGTCTGCTATTGCGACTGATTGATCCCTCAAGTAACGTATGTCCGGAATTGTCATTGTTACATTTTCGCACGTCTGATCTTGCACACCCGGATTTTCAAACCATATTGGTTTATCTGGAAATAAAGGATACATATTTGCGTGTGGAAACCAGGATATGACCCAAGTTGTCTTACACTTCACTGTCGTGTTTCCTACCTCGTGTCCATCTATGCCCTTGTAGCTATACCCACCACTCGCATAACATTCATACTCAGCATCCCTATCTACTCGATACCTTTTTGGAGGGACTTTGTTGTCCGTTGATCGTTGAAATTCCCTAAACATCCTATACCTAATTTTCTCTGGTGTCCCCGATAGCCTTGGATAATAATGTCCACCTTTTGCACCAGAAACCAATCTACATTCTATCGTACACATTGGCAGCGGAATTGGTTTAACTATAACTATTTGTGAAGCAAATCTTGGGTCTTTGCAAATCCGTCGCTGTTCCTCTGCACACGTCTTCATATTATGTTTTTCTGGAATTACAATTAAAACGCCTGGCGGCGCCGTCGAGCATGCTATACATTCTTCATCCGTCATGACTCTCGCAGTATACCATAACCATCTATACCACGTGTTGTACTTCGCGTTTTCCCACCCATGTTCGTCCGTTGGGTTAAAACTTTTTGGCCTATAGTCACTATTGACTAGGCGACTGTCCTGACTTTCAACTCCACCATCCGCACAATAGTCTTCGTATGCCATACCTTTTTGAGGATTACCTTCAATTGGCTTACCCACTGTATCTTTTTTAGTTTCTACTTCAATTGGTCGTTTCATCACAGGAGTCATGGTTACACTTTCATTTAGATGTGACTGCTTTGATTGTTTAACTTTTGTAACATTTTCCTGTATTTTACGAACTACTAGTGTACTCATTTTCGGCCATTGGCGTGTTGTAACCTCACCCTTTGGTGATGTTGCCGTGGCTGTAGATTTCTCTGATTTTAGGTGTGTTGCTACCGTCTGTATTATGACTTTAGGTGCTGGAGTGACCCCCAAACTGAACCACCAGCTGTTAAGGCTTGGCGTGTTATCCGTTACCTCAGTCTGTACTGTCGTTAACATAGTTGGTTTTCGGTATACAGTCGGCACTTCGATTGGTTCCACGTCTCTCTTTTGTCGGATTAATCCCATCGTACTCGGGATTTTAGTACCTCCAATTTGTTTATTTCTGCTATTTGTACTTTCCAAATTTTCAATTGTTTCAGCATGTTGTATAGTAGTGTCACACTTAACCGGGCCGCTGTCTCTTTGATGTGCCATGGGCCGCAACTGCAGCGTCGCTGTCGGGATCTCCGGCTGCACTTCTGGACCCGCAATTTCCATCTGCCGCCGCGATTTCCCGAGCTCTGCTCCTAGTAACAACCATATCAGACAATTTATTATCACACACAGCTTCGTCATCCACATCTTGTTTTCCAAATTTAACGTTACTGCCCTGTTGATCTTGCTTGGTCTCGTCGACGGTGGCAGCGCGAGCCTTGGTACAGTGGTTCAGATGGTACCAGGTTGAGCTGCCCTCGACCTGGACTGCGGTCGGCGTTGCCCTCACGACGGTGTAGGGTCCCTCACGCCTCGGTAAGTTCCACTTTCGTCGAAACACCTTGATGTACACGAGATCTCCTGGGACGACCGTCCTCTCGAATGGTTGTTCGACCCTGGACTCTTGCCTCTTCACCTGCATGTAGATGGCCTTCTGGATAGCCGTCAATTGTCTCATATAGTCTCTCAGTTCAGTTTGTAGTTGCTCAAGCGGCGGCCCTTTATAGGGACCTCTCAAATGCGGCGCTGGCATCGGTCTGCCTGTTAGCATTTCATGCGGTGTTAAATGTGTGATCCGATGAGTTTGCATGCGATAACTCATCAACGCTAATGGTAGCGCATCTACCCAGTTCAGCCCAGTACTCGCACATATCTTGCTTATCTTCGATTTTAATGTTCCATTTACTCTTTCCACCATCCCTTGACTTTGTGGGTGATACGCCGCACCCAACCGTTGTTTAATGTGTAGTCTTTGTAAGATGGCCTTCACGACCTTTTGAACAAATGCCGCACCGTTATCTGAGCTTATTTCTGACGGTATGCCAAATCGCGGAATAACTTCTCTAATCAAAAACTTAATTACTGTTTCCGCACCTAGATCTTTTGATGGCACTGCTTCAACCCAACGACTAAATCGGTCGATCACGACGAGCATATATCGTTTTCCTTGTACTGTCTTTATCATGTCTACATAATCAACCACTAAATGCTTAAATGGCCCCTGGGGGACTGGCACAAAGCCAATTGGTGCCCGAACACACTTCCTGATGTTTCTTTCTGCACAGATTTCACACTGGTTGAGCACTTGGTCTACTGTGGCCTGTAAATATGGAGACCAGTAACCTTGTTTTTTCAGCTTCTTCACAACTTCTCCCCTTGCACAATGGTCGATCGTGTGCACGTCTGATATCAACATAGTCAGCAGTGACACTGGAGCGATAATCAGTCCTTCATGCGATCTCCAAAGTCCTTTATCATCACAGGTAGCACCCCTCTCTCTCCACAGTGTCTTTTCGCTCAGGCTCGCTTCGCCTTGAATCAGGATTATATCGTCTGGCGTTGCTATCGGTTCTAGTGAAACCATAGGAGCGAGGACAGCAACTTTGCTCTTTGACACCTCTTTGGCTGCCTCATCCGCTGCATTGTTCCCACGTATCACTGCATCATCTCCTCTTCTGTGTGCCTGGCACTTGATGATGGCCAATTTTGATGGTAACATCATTGCAGACATTAGTTCCGTAATTTGTTGACTATGATGAATTGGGCTCCCATCTGACTTTTTAAATCCTCTCTGTTTCCAAACAGTTCCAAAATGATGGCAAACTCCATGCGCATATGCCGAGTCGGTGTATACGTTTGCAGTTTTTCCTCTTGCCAGCTTACATGCTTCTGTCAAGGCTTTCAGTTCTGCACACTGAGCCGAACATGGCTGTTCACATTTCTCTGCCCTTTGCGTCACATATTGCTCAGCTTCTTGCCTGACAACTGCGTACCCAGCATGATTTCCTCGGTAATCTCGGAAGCACGATCCATCAACAAAATACGTCAGGTCTGCACTCAGTAGCGGAATGGACTCCAAATCCGGTCGCAACCTGGTGTACTTCATTGTGTCTGCAACGCATTCGTGTGCTTCACCCTCAAATTCAAACGGTATGGTGTTAGCCGGATTTGTTGTATTACATCTTTTCAATGTAATGTCCGGATATGTCAACAGTGGCATGAACTGTAGACATCTGGCCTGAGTAACAACAAACTTGCCTTGATTTATCAGTTCTGAAATTTTGTGATGGGTGTAAATTATCACTGGATAGCCCATAGTTACTGCCGTGGCCTTCTCATATGCATAATGAACTGCAGCCAAGCCCTGGTAACATGGCGGCCATCCTTGCACCACATTGTCAAGTTTGGTGCTGTAGTAGGCAATTGGCTGTTTTTGTCTGCCACTGCACGTCTCTTGCATTAACACAGCTGAAGCATACATGTTGTGTCGATTCGCTACGTACAGCAGAAATGGTCTTGTGTAGTCCGGTGTTGCCAGAGAAGGCGCTCTTTGCATTTCTTGTTTGATATCTTCGAAAGCATCGATCGCAGTGTCTGTCCATTGCAATTTTGCTCGTAGCATCGTCGTTCCTGCTTCTTTCATCAAGCCCCTCAGTGGGTTAGTCTTCCATGCGTAGTCCTCAATCCACTCGGAACTGAATCCCGTCATTCCAAGGAAGGTCATCATTTGTCCGACCGTTCGAGGTTTCGGAGCTTTGCTGACTCCCTCGAGCTGCTCTGGTGTCATTGCAATGCTTCCTTGTGAAATGAGTCTTCCCAGATATTCCACTTGCGGCTGACAGTATTGCAATTTGGCTTCTGAAGCCTTGTGTCCTGTTTCAGCCAGTCTTTGTAGGACTCTGATCGAGTCTCTATGACATTCTTTGAGCGTTTCCGAGCAGATTAGCAGGTCGTCAACATATTGTATCAGTGTACTGGCGATGTCTTGGCCTTCCAGGTCATTACGCAGTACTTGGTTGAACATATGAGGACTATGCTTGAAGCCCTGTGGCAAACGTGTGTAACTGTATTGTTTCCTCCGGTATGTGAATGCAAAGAGATACCATGAGTCTTCAGACAATGGAATGCTGAAAAATGCTGAACAAAGATCAATTACTGTGAAGTACTTTGCGTTTGAAGGCACATTTGTGAGGATAGTATTTGGATTTGGAACCTCAGCTGGCCAATCTTGGACAACCTCATTCACCGCTCTCAAATCATGTACCAATCTATATTTAGACTTGTCAGATTTGAGAACTGGAAAAATCGGAGTGTTGCATGGACTTTGCATCTCAATTAGTACTCCAGCCTTGAGCAGCCCGTCGATCGTCTTCTGTATCCCTGCTTCCGCTTCCGGCTTCAGCGGATATTGTGGTCGAAACGGCAATTTTGTTCCCTGTTTCAGTTTTATTTCAGCTGGATTTGCTGATTTTACCAATCCAACATCGGTGTCATGATTTGACCACACCTCCTTCGGACCATGGTTCAGCATTTCTTGTCTCAACACGTCCTCTTGTTTTTCTTCATCTTGAGCAGCCTGTGTCGCCTCTGGTATGGTAACCACCCAAGATTTCGCATCCATCTTCATTTCACATGGAATTCTCACCATACCATCTTCGTCTGAGATCGTCATTTCCGAATCCTCAGTTTCAATCCATCTCACGCTCTTTGCTGTTTTCACCATGGGACCTAGGTCTTTAGATTTGAATCCTTTGTTGACTAGTAACGCAATATGTGGTTCCGATTCCGGCACTCCGAACCACTGCGACGTGAAGTCATTTGGTTTGATGTTTAGAGCTGCACCCTGATGGCCAATCAGGAGGCAGTCGACCAAAACTTCCACTGTGATGTTCTTTGTCTGTTTGTCCCATATTTCCTCGTAGACCATACTGCAGGACGAGTCATAATACATAGTGCAATGATAATCTGTCGTTGGCTTGAATGCCTCTGGAAGCTGCATTTTGATGACAGGTTCCCATATTTTCATAATTTTATTTACAGGCTCTTGTAGATTTCCCAACCAATAGATCTTTGCGCATTTGCTTTGTTGTAGCATTTGATTCTTGAGTCCAATCCTGTCCAGATACACCCCGTCCGGAGTGCACCACAATTTGACTCCAAGCTTACACAAGGCGTCTCTTCCCAGCAAATTTACTGGTGTTTCATCTGACACAAGAATGGGTATCATAATTTCCCCCTCTTCAGTAGAGATTTTCACTGGGTCTGTCATTGGAATGGTTTGTTTTGATCCCGAGAATCCTATTGTTCTTATGAATTTGCCGGACATGGGGAGGTTCGAGGCATACTTTGAACTTATGCAGGTATATGTAGCTCCGGTGTCAACTAGCATTGGGATTTTGTTGCCTTCGATTTTGACTTGGATTATTGGTTCCCTGCCAGCTTCCCCTGCATTAATTGTGAATTGGGCCTCCCCCACAGGATTCTCTGGGCCCCCCTAGTGCCAATACCTCGGACCTGAACCTGGAGATCCTCTTCCTTGTCTTGACGGACCCCCCTTCGGTCCTCTCCATCCCCCTGGACCGGTTGCTGAACAGTTTCGTGCAAAGTGGCCAGGACCCTGACATTTCCAGCACACGAACACTTGGCCTGTGGGCGCGTGCCCGTTCCGTCTTGGGGCACCTCGACCCCAGGCAGGCATCTGGCCCTGTACTGCTCCGTAGGGTTGCCGGCCAAATAGCTGTTGTTGATAAGCATTAACAACCGGAAGTGGTTGTTGGGTTGATGGAGCGATGGGCGGCGCCGTCACGCTTGCCTGGATGGTTTGGTCCAGTACAGGTGCTTGAGTCTTCAATTTAATTTTATTCTGCAGGTCAGAGAGCTGCATCTGAGTGAGTTTCCGTTGTTCAGCTTTTTCTAAGTCCTGCTGTCTTTGTCGATCCTTTCTGAATTTCTCAATGGCGTGGACAACATGGTCACGGAACTCCCTGTATGGCATCGAGGTTAACCCTACAGCATCTTCCAGCTTACTCTGAACTTGTATTGGCAGGGCTCCAATGACTGCATTGCGAAACAGAGTCGAAAGTATAGGGCTGTTCTCCACTTCTTCCTCTGTCTCCTGTTTCCATCGTTTGAGCTGTCTCCCGATGTATGAAGTTGGATTCTCAGTTTCGCCGAGAGTCTCACCTTTTAATGCCTTTGGATCAATTTTGGCAGGGTATTCATTCCGTAATGCTCTCCACACCACTGCACGGTAGGCGTCAAATTCCGTCCCATCCGCCATCACATCGATCATCCATCCATTGCTGCTGTTACGCAAAATATTCTGCATCGTCGAAGCACCTACACATTGTGCCAATACTGACTTGATATCGCCGATGGCTAACAGCTTGCCAATAGTCTCTTCTTCAAACCGTCGAATCCACTTTCCAGCACCTTCATGTATGTCTGGCAATCGGGAAATAAGACCCGTAAGGTCGAGCGTCTGCCAGGGGATGTACTGACCTTTGTTTCCCTTGATCAGAATTGGAAACTGACCAGGGTCTGTATACCTCTCTGGTAGCCGGATATTAGGCCTATGCCTTAGGTCGTAATTTCCAGTCGCAATCGTTGACGGTCCAGGTCTTTCACCGTCCCCTCTTGCCTCAGCTCTTGCTTGAAGACTGTCTATTTCTTCTTCCAATTCTCTGATGGTCTCTCGGATCGTACGCTGTTGTTCTTGTTCCCTGTTCCGGCTTGTTTGACGGACACCTCCGGCTCCCATGTCGACCCAAAACGATTCACCTGACTTTCCCTTAACCGTCTCATTTCTTCCTGCATAGCAGTCAAGCGGTTCCCTACATTCCACTGTGTCGAACTTTCTCTCGGTGCTACAATGCTTTGGGATAGGAGGATGTTGAGGACTTGTTGGTGCGTCGCCCAGGTTTCTTGTTGGCAACCTCATCTTGTCTCCTTCTTCTTCACCATACTTGAAATCCCCATTTATTTTCATTGTTCCGACCAAAGTTGGATACAACCCAGCTGATCCAGTTGTCTTTTCAGCGTTCAACGATTTATCTCTTAGTCGAATCAGTCCTTCCCTAATTTTCTCTCTGTAATGCACACCTTCAGTCTTAAACAGCTTCAAAATCTCCTTTTCTGTGTTCCTCTTCTCTTGTCGTTTCTTGCTATTTTTCCCAGATTTGTAGTCCATAATCCTGACTTCCATGACATCACAAGAGTATGTATCGAACGTTCCATCTTTCGGCCACGCAGGTTGAAGATCCTTCGTCCTCTTCTCCCATTTCTGTGACACCTTTTCAATCTGCTTGGCCTTGTCCGGATGACGCAATCCCAAAAGCTTCACTGGCACAAGAATATTCATAATTATTCAATTAAAGGTACTGACCTTGCTTTTGCAAACTCAGGCGGATTTGGTTGAGTGTTGCTGATTTTCCCAAACGGGGTGGGCTGAGTAGGCTCAGAATGGTGGGGGTCCTCTCGTCTGCTCGCACGTCTGCCCCTCGCTTTTGCAAACTTGGGCTGATCCGGTCGAGCGTTGCTGACTCTCCCAAACGGGGTGGGCTGAGTAGGCTCAGAATGGTGGGGGTCCTCTCGTCTGCTCGCACGTCTGCTTCTGCTCGGACACAAACAGTTCATTCCAGGCTCAACCTCTTTCATGAATATTCATCCTCGGGCGGACCCAGCTCCTCCCATCTGAGTGGCCCTCGTCGCACACGAGTTTTCTCCCTCAAAGCGCCGCAATGCTCCACGGAAACAGATCTCAAATCCACAGGCCACATGCAGACCAAGCCCTCTTTGGATGTTTCACCATAATTAATTTCCCAGTGTCGTACGTTTCTCATATCTATCTCATACACCAATCGCACAGTACTTTTACATCCTTTTTTTTTCCTACTCACCAACAAGCCCTCTTTGTGCTCTTAAGTTCCTCTTTCACTACCTCGTCCTTACGGGCGAGAGCAAAGTGGCCACACCACTCTACCTTTATTTTCCAAGATCCCCTCCGTATCGTAAACAACTCAAACATAAAGTTACACATAGTAAAAAAAAGGAAGACGGGGGGAAAGACGGGGGTGGGGTGGTTGTGAGAGGTGATGCATCATCCATGCTGGGGACGCAACCTTTTCCTTTCAATTGTCATTATCATTTAATTCCTCGTTAACAAAGATTCAACGCATTGCAAGCCCTATCGTTACTTGGTTTCGCTGTATGAGATTTTATTTATATTTTTTTTCTTCTTTGCACGCCGGTCTTAGCTAATGAGATCTCGTCGCTTCGAGATTACGTCATTGCTGTTGGTAATTGGTTAAGTCAGTCCTTTTCATTGGACAAAACGGCTTTTTTCTGATGAGATGATTTTGTTTTTGAATGTGTAAATGAAAAAATAGCCCAAGCAAGAAGAAATTAATAATAAAAAGGTTATTAAAACATAGAACTTGTTTTAATCAGATTAGTCCAAGATGTTAAACAGCAATATACATGGTCATTTGTATATTAAGTGACAAATATGATTTCCAAATTGGAAATACAGTACGAAAATAAGATCCCTAGTGATTATCGGTATTCTCATGAGCACACTCACAACTTAGCTTTAAAGTTTTGGGAGCTTTACACTACAAAAAGAGCAGGAAAAAGGTTTTTCGCCCGTGTGCGCTCTTGTGTGTATCTTTAAGTGTGATATTCGATCAAATGTTTTAGAACAAAATGAGCATGAAAAATTATTGAAGAGAGCCAGCTCATAAATGCCCTTCTTGCACTTAACTTGGTATTTAGTTCTGTAGTTATTTTATTTTTTAATTGATGTAGTGTACTATGTCTTTGTTTTAAAGTACTATATTGAATCGTTAGTTTTGTGATACTGTTTAGTATACCTCTAGGGCACAGGTGTCAAAGAGGCTGCAGGTTGAATTATGAAACCCAGGTGCCTTGAACAAAGACATTGTTCTGTATTTCTTTCGCTTTCTCTCTCTCTTTTCCACCCCTTTTCTCCCACTTTGTCTCTGTCTCTTTCACTTACTGTGTCTCTTTTTAACTTCTTTTGCCCTACCTTCATTTTTTCCTTTTCTCTCTTTTCTCTTTCTTCCTACCCTTCACGCTTTCTTTTCTCTCCTTCTGTCTTTTGATTACTTACTTTTCCCCCTCTCTCATGACTTTTTATCCCCTTTGTCTCTCATGCTCTCTCCCCCTCTTCTTTTCCTTCCCTCTTTCTCTTTTATTTCTCTCTCAATTTCTTTCTCTTTAATCTACCAGTCAGGCCCCCGACAGAATGTTTGTTCTATCGTGTGGCCCCCGAGTTCAAATGACTTTGACACCCTTGCCCTAGGGGCATTTCTCTATTACCTTATTACTGTCGTAGTATTTTTACGGTACTTTCATTCAGCGATTTTAATTTTCACTGTGTGACGTTTTGTGTTTTGAGTGACTTAAAATTCGACTCTCTCCCGCCGTCACCTATGAGTGCTGACGCTCATTTTGTCTGCCACTCTATTCCAAAACGAAAGTGTTAAAAATCCCTACAACTGAAGACACTTACGTATTTACTTTTAGCACAGGCGCTGGGCAATGGAGCCAAATGCGCCAGTCCTGTTTATAGTTCCTAACACTTACCCAATCAAAACGTTTGAGTTTCTTTGCTACAGCTTCTGGATAAAACGTTCGTTCTCGGTTAAGGTTTTTTCCTGCGAGTTTTTATTAGAAATGTCTTGATAGTGAACCTAAATCGTTTAATTAGCTTTCCTTTAAAGCACAATATTGAATCGTTATTTTTTCCCAAATACGTAAACACGTAGGGCCACACGGTTGAGCTCAACTCACACAGGGAAGACGGAGAGTGGTGGGGGTAAGCAAAACACTCTAAAGCACATACAAGACCGTAAAACGTAGCATAAGCAGTCACTCCATCAATCATCCATGCTTCCTTAACTTCTCTCCCAACGCCAAACAACACAAAAAAAACAAAAAAGACAAAAAGAAACACAGGCTCTCCTAGCCCTTAAACAGTTAAGTATATATCACCCGCGCACATTCACTCAGGCAGGCGAGGGAGAAACCGAACCGAACAGAACACACATCCACATACAGAGAGACACACGCACAATTAACGCCAGCTGGCACACACACCAACATTTCCGAATGAGACGTCTCCCAGACTGAAAACATGTCAGCAATTCTCACACATTCTTTGTATCGCTTGTTTCTATGCGAATATATCTTAATAATACAACATCTGATTACTGCTCATTTTTCTAACGCCGGTATAACCTTTTAGATTGTAGAAAATGGCGAGGTTCCATGCACCACACTTTTTCTTAAGTGCAAGGTTACATTTCCCTCCCAAATCATCAATCGACTAGGGAAACACATAAAACATGCCCCGTATTAACCATACATAGATCGTCTACTCTCGAACTGTCACTTTAGCAAATGACGACGTCTTATCACAGCTTTACACAGATCTCAAGACAATCATAAATATACAAATACCGACGCCGCTGCAACCTCTTATCCAGGTTAAATTAGCCTTTTTTCTTTTTTCAAGCAGCCTACGTCCCAAAACAAACAGGATTCTTTGAGCTCAGAATCCCGTCGGACATAAAAATCACAACTCAGTCTATATATCTCATCCGTCCGAACTTGGGCCTGATTATAGACGGAAAATCCCACGTATACGCATAATTTAGCTCCGACGCCACAGGCTCCTGTCCACCCACGAATCCCGACAAGCAAATTGAAACAAGGAGAGAAAAAAAACTATCCTTACCTCAACCGCTCATTCGAGACCGTTCCACTGAGAAGTCTTTTCCCTTTTCTGTTTATTTAATTAGTGCCAATCCACGTTGCGGCGCCAAATGTTGTAGAAATTGGAGGTCCGATAATTGAGAGAAAGTCTTCTCATAAGTGGATAAAAGAAATAGACAGGAGCCCGCTTCGTTATGGAGGGAGAGGTCACTTTATTGATGCGTCAATAAAGATCTCACAGAGCAGGGAAAATGACAATGTATTTAAAGCTGGTAGTGACGATTAGGCTTCGATTGAGTACACCCCAAAAGGCGGTCCTGTATCACGTATCAAGTACAGAGCGTCCCGTCCCTTGCACGCTATCTTCAAGGAAACTTAATGTCTGCCAAGAGTATCTTCAAGGATGTCTACCCAGCCTTTTCCCACAGCCGTTTCCCACACCCGTAAGCAGTCCTTCCAAATTACTACATTTCTACCTGTAAGCAAGTCTATTCTACATTTCTACATGTAAGCAAGTCTATTCTACATTTGCAAGTGTATTTGCCACAACACTTGCAGGCTCAAAAGCTCTCTTTTACGCGTATCTGCGCCTGAAACGTCCGAAAAAGCAATCATTTAATAATGACAATAACTTTTGAACCATGCATGCTACAATCATGATTCTTGCTTTCCTGGGTTGGAAATCTTCTGAATTTTCTATATTTAGTGCAGATTTGGTGAAAAAAGCTCAACTTTTTGAGTTATGCAAGTTTTCATACAAGTGTGACTTGCAGGCTCAAAAGCTCTCTTTTACGCGTATCTGCGCCTGAAACGTCCGAAAAAGCAATCATTTAATAATGACAATAACTTTTGAACCATGCATGCTAGAATCATGATTCTTGCTTTCCTGGGTTGGAAATCTTCTGAATTTTCTATATTTAGTGCAGATTTGGTGAAAAAAGCTCAACTTTTTGAGTTATGCAAGTTTTCATACAAGTGTGACTTGCAGGCTCAAAAGCTCTGTTTTACGCGTATCTGCGCCTGAAACGTCCGAAAAAGCAATCATTTAATAATGACAATAACTTTTGAACCATGCATGCTAGAATCATGATTCTTGCTTTCCTGGGTTGGAAATCTTCTGAATTTTCCATATTTAGTGCAGATTTGGTGAAAAAAGCTCAACTTTTTGAGTTATGCAAGTTTTCATACAAGTGTGACTTGCAGGCTCAAAAGCTCTGTTTTACGCGTATCTGCGCCTGAAACGTCCGAAAAAGCAATCATTTAATAATGACAATAACTTTTGAACCATGCATGCTAGAATCATGATTCTTGCTTTCCTGGGTTGGAAATCTTCTGAATTTTCTATATTTAGTGCAGATTTGGTGAAAAAAGCTCAACTTTTTGAGTTATGCAAGTTTTCATACAAGTGTGACTTGCAGGCTCAAAAGCTCTGTTTTACGCGTATCTGCGCCTGAAATGTCCGAAAAAGCAGTCATTTAATTATGACAATAACTTTTGAACCATGCATGCTAGAATCATGATTCTTGCTTTCCTGGGTTGGAAATCTTCTGAATTTTCTATATTTAGTGCAGATTTGGTGAAAAAAGCTCAACTTTTTGAGTTATGCAAGTTTTCATACAAGTGTGACTTGCAGGCTCAAAAGCTCTCTTTTACGCGTATCTGCGCCTGAAACGTCCGAAAAAGCAATCATTTAATAATGACAATAACTTTTGAACCATGCATGCTAGAATCATGATTCTTGCTTTCCTGGGTTGGAAATCTTCTGAATTTTCTATATTTAGTGCAGATTTGGTGAAAAAAAGCTCAACTTTTTGAGTTATGCAAGTTTTCATACAAGTGTGACTTGCAGGCTCAAAAGCTCTCTTTTACGCGTATCTGCGCCTGAAACGTCCGAAAAAGCAATCATTTAATAATGACAATAACTTTTGAACCATGTATGCTAGAATCTTGATTCTTGCTTTCCTGGGTTGGAAATCTTCTGAATTTTCTATATTTAGTGCAGATTTGGTGAAAAAAGCTCAACTTTTTGAGTTATGCAAGTTTTCATACAAGTGTGACTTGCAGGCTCAAAAGCTCTCTTTTACGCGTATCTGCGCCTGAAACATCCGAAAAAGCAATCATTTAATAATGACAATAACTTTTGAACCATGCATGCTAGAATCATGATTCTTGCTTTCCTGGGTTGGAAATCTTCTGAATTTTCTATATTTAGTTCAGATTTGGTGAAAAAAGCTCAACTTTTTGAGTTATGCAAGTTTTCATACAAGTGTGACTTGCAGGCTCAAAAGCTCTCTTTTACGCGTATCTGCGCCTGAAACGTCCGAAAAAGCAATCATTTAATAATGACAATAACTTTCGAACCATGCATGCTACAATCATGATTCTTGCTTTCCTGGGTTGGAAATCTTCTGAATTTTCTATATTTAGTGCAGATTTGGTGAAAAAAGCTCAACTTTTTGAGTTATGCAAGTTTTCATACAAGTGTGACTTGCAGGCTCAAAAGCTCTCTTTTACGCGTATCTGCGCCTGAAACGTCCGAAAAAGCAATCATTTAATAATGACAATAACTTTTGAACCATGCATGCTAAAATCATGATTCTTGCTTTCCTGGGTTGGAAATCTTCTGAATTTTCTATATTTAGTGCAGATTTGGTGAAAAAAGCTCAACTTTTTGAGTTATGCAAGTTTTCATACAAGTGTGACTTGCAGGCTCAAAAGCTCTCTTTTACGCGTATCTGCGCCTGAAACGTCCGAAAAAGCAATCATTTAATAATGACAATAACTTTTGAACCATGCATGCTACAATCATGATTCTTGCTTTCCTGGGTTGGAAATCTTCTGAATTTTCTATATTTAGTGCAGATTTGGTGAAAAAAGCTCAACTTTTTGAGTTATGCAAGTTTTCATACAAGTGTGACTTGCAGGCTCAAAAGCTCTCTTTTACGCGTATCTGCGCCTGAAACGTTCGAAAAAGCAATCATTTAATAATGACAATAACTTTTGAACCATGCATGCTAGAATCATGATTCTTGCTTTCCTGGGTTGGAAATCTTCTGAATTTTCTATATTTAGTGCAGATTTGGTGAAAAAAGCTCAACTTTTTGAGTTATGCAAGTTTTCATACAAGTGTGACTTGCAGGCTCAAAAGCTCTGTTTTACGCGTATCTGCGCCTGAAATGTCCGAAAAAGCAGTCATTTAATTATGACAATAACTTTTGAACCATGCATGCTAGAATCATGATTCTTGCTTTCCTGGGTTGGAAATCTTCTGAATTTTCTATATTTAGTGCAGATTTGGTGAAAAAAGCTCAACTTTTTGAGTTATGCAAGTTTTCATACAAGTGTGACTTGCAGGCTCAAAAGCTCTGTTTTACGCGTATCTGCGCCTGAAACGTCCGAAAAAGCAATCATTTAATAATGACAATAACTTTTGAACCATGCATGCTAGAATCATGATTCTTGCTTTCCTGGGTTGGAAATCTTCTGAATTTTCTATATTTAGTGCAGATTTGGTGAAAAAAGCTCAACTTTTTGAGTTATGCAAGTTTTCATACAAGTGTGACTTGCAGGCTCAAAAGCTCTCTTACGCGTATCTGCGCCTGAAACGTCCGAAAAAGCAATCATTTAATAATGACAATAACTTATGAACCATGCATGCTAGAATCATGATTCTTGCTTTCCTGGGTTGGAAATCTTCTGAATTTTCTATATTTAGTTCAGATTTGGTGAAAAAAGCTCAACTTTTTGAGTTATGCAAGTTTTCATACAAGTGTGACTTGCAGGCTCAAAAGCTCTCTTTTTCGCGTATCTGCGCCTGAAACGTCCGAAAAAGCAATCATTTAATAATGACAATAACTTTTGAACCATGCATGCTACAATCATGATTCTTGCTTTCCTGGGTTGGAAATCTTCCGAATTTTCTATATTTAGTGCAGATTTGGTGAAAAAAGCTCAACTTTTTGAGTTATGCAAGTTTTCATACAAGTGTGACTTGCAGGCTCAAAAGCTCTCTTTTACGCGTATCTGCGCCTGAAACGTCCGAAAAAGCAATCATTTAATAATGACAATAACTTTTGAACCATGCATGCTAGAATCATGATTCTTGCTTTCCTGGGTTGGAAATCTTCTGAATTTTCTATATTTAGTGCAGATTTGGTGAAAAAAGCTCAACTTTTTGAGTTATGCAAGTTTTCATACAAGTGTGACTTGCAGGCTCAAAAGCTCTGTTTTACGCGTATCTGCGCCTGAAACGTCCGAAAAAGCAATCATTTAATAATGACAATAACTTTTGAACCATGCATGCTAGAATCATGATTCTTGCTTTCCTGGGTTGGAAATCTTCTGAATTTTCTATATTTAGTGCAGATTTGGTGAAAAAAGCTCAACTTTTTGAGTTATGCAAGTTTTCATACAAGTGTGACTTGCAGGCTCAAAAGCTCTGTTTTACGCGTATCTGCGCCTGAAACGTCCGAAAAAGCAATCATTTAATAATGACAATAACTTTTGAACCATGCATGCTAGAATCATGATTCTTGCTTTCCTGGGTTGGAAATCTTCTGAATTTTCTATATTTAGTGCAGATTTGGTGAAAAAAGCTCAACTTTTTGAGTTATGCAAGTTTTCATACAAGTGTGACTTGCAGGCTCAAAAGCTCTGTTTTACGCGTATCTGCGCCTGAAATGTCCGAAAAAGCAGTCATTTAATTATGACAATAACTTTTGAACCATGCATGCTAGAATCATGATTCTTGCTTTCCTGGGTTGGAAATCTTCTGAATTTTCTATATTTAGTGCAGATTTGGTGAAAAAAGCTCAACTTTTTGAGTTATGCAAGTTTTCATACAAGTGTGACTTGCAGGCTCAAAAGCTCTCTTTTACGCGTATCTGCGCCTGAAACGTCCGAAAAAGCAATCATTTAATAATGACAATAACTTTTGAACCATGCATGCTAGAATCATGATTCTTGCTTTCCTGGGTTGGAAATCTTCTGAATTTTCTATATTTAGTGCAGATTTGGTGAAAAAAGCTCAACTTTTTGAGTTATGCAAGTTTTCATACAAGTGTGACTTGCAGGCTCAAAAGCTCTCTTACGCGTATCTGCGCCTGAAACGTCCGAAAAAGCAATCATTTAATAATGACAATAACTTATGAACCATGCATGCTAGAATCATGATTCTTGCTTTCCTGGGTTGGAAATCTTCTGAATTTTCTATATTTAGTGCAGATTTGGTGAAAAAAGCTCAACTTTTTGAGTTATGCAAGTTTTCATACAAGTGTGACTTGCAGGCTCAAAAGCTCTCTTTTACGCGTATCTGCGCCTGAAACGTCCGAAAAAGCAATCATTTAATAATGACAATAACTTTTGAACCATGCATGCTACAATCATGATTCTTGCTTTCCTGGGTTGGAAATCTTCTGAATTTTCTATATTTAGTGCAGATTTGGTGAAAAAAGCTCAACTTTTTGAGTTATGCAAGTTTTCATACAAGTGTGACTTGCAGGCTCAAAAGCTCTGTTTTACGCGTATCTGCGCCTGAAACGTCCGAAAAAGCAATCATTAAATAATGACAATAACTTTTGAACCATGCATGCTAGAATCATGATTCTTGCTTTCCTGGGTTGGAAATCTTCTGAATTTTCTATATTTAGTGCAGATTTGGTGAAAAAAGCTCAACTTTTTGAGTTATGCAAGTTTTCATACAAGTGTGACTTGCAGGCTCAAAAGCTCTGTTTTACGCGTATCTGCGCCTGAAACGTCCGAAAAAGCAGTCATTTAATTATGACAATAACTTTTGAACCATGCATGCTAGAATCATGATTCTTGCTTTCCTGGGTTGGAAATCTTCTGAATTTTCTATATTTAGTGCAGATTTGGTGAAAAAAGCTCAACTTTTTGAGTTATGCAAGTTTTCATACAAGTGTGACTTGCAGGCTCAAAAGCTCTCTTTTACGCGTATCTGCGCCTGAAACGTCCGAAAAAGCAATCATTTAATAATGACAATAACTTTTGAACCATGCATGCTAGAATCATGATTCTTGCTTTCCTGGGTTGGAAATCTTCTGAATTTTCTATATTTAGTGCAGATTTGGTGAAAAAAGCTCAACTTTTTGAGTTATGCAAGTTTTCATACAAGTGTGACTTGCAGGCTCAAAAGCTCTCTTTTACGCGTATCTGCGCCTGAAACGTCCGAAAAAGCAATCATTTAATAATGACAATAACTTATGAACCATGCATGCTAGAATCATGATTCTTGCTTTCCTGGGTTGGAAATCTTCTGAATTTTCTATATTTAGTGCAGATTTGGTGAAAAAAGCTCAACTTTTTGAGTTATGGAAGTTTTCATACAAGTGTGACTTGCAGGCTCAAAAGCTCTCTTTTACGCGTATCTGCGCCTGAAACGTCCGAAAAAGCAATCATTTAATAATGACAATAACTTTTGAACCATGCATGCTAGAATCATGATTCTTGCTTTCCTGGGTTGGAAATCTTCTGAATTTTCTATATTTAGTGCAGATTTGGTAAAAAAAGCTCAACTTTTTGAGTTATGCAAATTTTCATACAAGTGTGACTTGCAGGCTCAAAAGCTCTCTTTTACGCGTATCTGCGCCTGAAACGTCCGAAAAAGCAATTATTTAATAATGACAATAACTTTTGAACCATGCATGCTAGAATCATGATTCTTGCTTTCCTGGGTTGGAAATCTTCTGAATTTTCTATATTTAGTGCAGATTTGGTGAAAAAAGCTCAACTTTTTGAGTTATGCAAGTTTTCATACAAGTGTGACTTGCAGGCTCAAAAGCTCTCTTTTACGCGTATCTGCGCCTGAAACGTCCGAAAAAGCAATCATTTAATAATGACAATAACTTTTGAACCATGCATGCTACAATCATGATTCTTGCTTTCCTGGGTTGGAAATCTTCTGAATTTTCTATATTTAGTGCAGATTTGGTGAAAAAAGCTCAACTTTTTGAGTTATGCAAGTTTTCATACAAGTGTGACTTGCAGGCTCAAAAGCTCTCTTTTACGCGTATCTGCGCCTGAAACGTCCGAAAAAGCAATCATTTAATAATGACAATAACTTTTGAACCATGCATGCTAGAATCATGATTCTTGCTTTCCTGGGTTGGAAATCTTCTGAATTTTCTATATTTAGTGCAGATTTGGTGAAAAAAGCTCAACTTTTTGAGTTATGCAAGTTTTCATACAAGTGTGACTTGCAGGCTCAAAAGCTCTGTTTTACGCGTATCTGCGCCTGAAACGTCCGAAAAAGCAATCATTTAATAATGACAATAACTTTTGAACCATGCATGCTAGAATCATGATTCTTGCTTTCCTGGGTTGGAAATCTTCTGAATTTTCTATATTTAGTGCAGATTTGGTGAAAAAAGCTCAACTTTTTGAGTTATGCAAGTTTTCATACAAGTGTGACTTGCAGGCTCAAAAGCTCTGTTTTACGCGTATCTGCGCCTGAAATGTCCGAAAAAGCAGTTATTTAATTATGACAATAACTTTTGAACCATGCATGCTAGAATCATGATTCTTGCTTTCCTGGGTTGGAAATCTTCTGAATTTTCTATATTTAGTGCAGATTTGGTGAAAAAAGCTCAACTTTTTGAGTTATGCAAGTTTTCATACAAGTGTGACTTGCAGGCTCAAAAGCTCTCTTTTACGCGTATCTGCGCCTGAAACGTCCGAAAAAGCAATCATTTAATAATGTCAATAACTTTTGAACCATGCATGCTAGAATCATGATTCTGGCTTTCCTGGGTTGGAAATCTTCTGAATTTTCTATATTTAGTGCAGATTTGGTGAAAAAAGCTCAACTTTTTGAGTTATGCAAGTTTTCATACAAGTGTGACTTGCAGGCTCAAAAGCTCTCTTTTACGCGTATCTTCGCCTGAAACGTCCGAAAAAGCAATCATTTAATAATGACAATAACTTTTGAACCATGCATGCTAGAATCATGATTCTTGCTTTCCTGGGTTGGAAATCTTCTGAATTTTCTATATTTAGTGCAGATTTGGTGAAAAAGCTCAACTTTTTGAGTTATGCAAGTTTTCATACAAGTGTGACTTGCAGGCTCAAAAGCTCTCTTTTACGCGTATCTGCGCCTGAAACGTCCGAAAAAGCAATCATTTAATAATGACAATAACTTTTGAACCAAGCATGCTATAATCATGATTCTTGCTTTCCTGGGTTGGAAATCTTCTGAATTTTCTATATTTAGTGCAGATTTGGTGAAAAAAGCTCAACTTTTTGAGTTATGCAAGTTTTCATACAAGTGTGACTTGCAGGCTCAAAAGCTCTCTTTTACGCGTATCTGCGCCTGAAACGTCCGAAAAAGCAATCATTTAATAATGACAATAACTTTTGAACCATGTATGCTAGAATCTTGATTCTTGCTTTCCTGGGTTGGAAATCTTCTGAATTTTCTATATTTAGTGCAGATTTGGTGAAAAAAGCTCAACTTTTTGAGTTATGCAAGTTTTCATACAAGTGTGACTTGCAGTCTCAAAAGCTCTCTTTTACGCGTATCTGCGCCTGAAACGTCCGAAAAAGCAATCATTTAATAATGACAATAACTTTTGAACCATGCATGCTAGAATCATGATTCTTGCTTTCCTGGGTTGGAAATCTTCTGAATTTTCTATATTTAGTGCAGATTTGGTGAAAAAAGCTCAACTTTTTGAGTTATGCAAGTTTTCATACAAGTGTGACTTGCAGGCTCAAAAGCTCTGTTTTACGCGTATCTGCGCCTGAAACGTCCGAAAAAGCAATCATTTAATAATGACAATAACTTTTGAACCATGCATGCTAGAATCATGATTCTTGCTTTCCTGGGTTGGAAATCTTCTGAATTTTCCATATTTAGTGCAGATTTGGTGAAAAAAGCTCAACTTTTTGAGTTATGCAAGTTTTCATACAAGTGTGACTTGCAGGCTGAAAAGCTGTCTTTTAAGATTATCTGCGCCTGAAACGTCCGAAAAAGCAATCATTTAATAATGACAATAACTTTTGAACCATGCATGCTAGAATCATGATTCTTGCTTTCCTGGGTTGGAAATCTTCTGAATTTTCTATATTTAGTGCAGATTTGGTGAAAAAAGCTCAACTTTTTGAGTTATGCAAGTTTTCATACAAGTGTGACTTGCAGTCTCAAAAGCTCTCTTTTACGCGTATCTGCGCCTGAAACGTCCGAAAAAGCAATCATTTAATAATGACAATAACTTTTGAACCATGCATGCTAGAATCATGATTCTTGCTTTCCTGGGTTGGAAATCTTCTGAATTTTCTATATTTAGTGCAGATTTGGTGAAAAAAGCTCAACTTTTTGAGTTATGCAAGTTTTCATACAAGTGTGACTTGCAGGCTCAAAAGCTCTGTTTTACGCGTATCTGCGCCTGAAACGTCCGAAAAAGCAATCATTTAATAATGACAATAACTTTGGAACCATGCATGCTAGAATCATAATTCTTACTTTTCTAGGTTGGAAATCTTCTGAATTTTCTATATTTAGTGCAGATTTGGTGAAAAAAGCTCAAGTTTTTGAGTTATGCAAGTTTTCATAAAAGTGTGACTTGCAGGCTGGAAAGCCCATTTTTGCACTTCTCTGAGCCTAAAACGTCCGAAAAAGCAATCATTTAATAATGACAATAACTTTTGAACCATGCATGCTAGAATCATAAATCTTGCTTTCCTGGGTTGGAAATCTTCTGAATTTTCTATATTTAGTGCAGATTTGGTGAAAAAAGCTCAACTTTTTGAGTTATGCAAGTTTTCATAAAAGTGTGACTTGCAGGCTGGAAAGCCCATTTTTAAGCTTATCTGCGCCTGAAACGTCCGAAAAAGCAATCATTTAATAATGACAATAACTTTTGAACCATGCATGCTAGAATCATAATTCTTGCTTTCCTGGGTTGGAAATCTTCTGAATTTTCTATATTTAGTGCAGATTTCGTGAAAAAAGCTCAACTTTTTGAGTTATGCAAGTTTTCATACAAGTGTGACTTGCAGGCTGAAAAGCTCTCTTTTAAGCTTATCTGCGCCTGAAACGTCCGATAAAGCAATCATTTAATAACGACAATAACTTTTGAACCATGCATGCTAAAATCATAATTCTTGCTTTCCTGGGTTGGAAATCTTCTGAATTTTCTATATTTAGTGCAGATTTGGTGAAAAAAGCTCAACTTTTTGAGTTATGCAAGTTTTCATACAAGTGTGACTCGCAGGCTGAAAAGTTCTCTTTTACGCGTATCTGCACCTGAAACGTCCAAAAAAAGCAATCATTTAATAATGACAATAACTTTTGAACCATGCATGCTAGAATCATAATTCTTGCTTTCCTGGGTTGGAAATCATCTGAATTTTCTATATTTAGTGCAGATTTGGTGAAAAAAGCTCAACTTTTTGAGTTATGTAAGTTTTCATACAAGTGTGGCTTGCAGGCTGAAAAGCTCTCTTTTACGCGTATCTGCGCCTGAAACGTCCGAAAAAGCAATCATTTAATAATGACAATAACTTTTGAACCATGCATGCTAGAATCATAAATCTTGCTTTCCTGGGTTGGAAATCTTCTGAATTTTCTATATTTAGTGCAGATTTGGTGAAAAAAGCTCAACTTTTTGAGTTATGCAAGTTTTCATAAAAGTGTGACTTGCAGGCTGGAAAGCCCATTTTTGCACTTCTCTGAGCCTAAAACGTCCGAAAAAGCAATCATTTAATAATGACAATAACTTTTGAACCATGCATGCTAGAATCATAAATCTTGCTTTCCTGGGTTGGAAATCTTCTGAATTTTCTATATTTAGTGCAGATTTGGTGAAAAAAGCTCAGCTTTTTGAGTTATGCAAGTTTTCATAAAAGTGTGACTTGCAGGCTGGAAAGCCCATTTTTAAGCTTATCTGCGCCTGAAACGTCCGAAAAAGCAATCATTTAATAATGACAATAACTTTTGAACCATGCATGCTAGAATCATAATTCTTGCTTTCCTGGGTTGGAAATCTTCTGAATTTTCTATATTTAGTGCAGATTTGGTGAAAAAAGCTCAACTTTTTGAGTTATGCAAGTTTTCATAAAAGTGTGACTTGCAGGCTGGAAAGCCCATTTTTAAGCTTATCTGCGCCTGAAACGTCCGAAAAAGCAATCATTTAATAATGACAATAACTTTGGAACCATGCATGCTAGAATCATAATTCTTGCTTTTCTAGGTTGGAAATCTTCCGAATTTTCTATATTTAGTGCAGATTTGGTGAAAAAAGCTCAAGTTTTTGAGTTATGCAAGTTTTCATAAAAGTGTGACTTGCAGGCTGGAAAGCCCATTTTTGCACTTCTCTGAGCCTAAAACGTCCGAAAAAGCAATCATTTAATAATGACAATAACTTTTGAACCATGCATGCTAGAATCATAAATCTTGCTTTCCTGGGTTGGAAATCTTCTGAATTTTCTATATTTAGTGCAGATTTGGTGAAAAAAGCTCAACTTTTTGAGTTATGCAAGTTTTCATAAAAGTGTGACTTGCAGGCTGGAAAGCCCATTTTTAAGCTTATCTGCGCCTGAAACGTCCGAAAAAGCAATCATTTAATAATGACAATAACTTTTGAACCATGCATGCTAGAATCATAAATCTTGCTTTCCTGGGTTGGAAATCTTCTGAATTTTCTATATTTAGTGCAGATTTGGTGAAAAAAGCTCAACTTTTTGAGTTATGCAAGTTTTCATAAAAGTGTGACTTGCAGGCTGGAAAGCCCATTTTTAAGCTTATCTGCGCCTGAAACGTCCGAAAAAGCAATCATTTAATAATGACAATAACTTTTGAACCATGCATGCTAGAATCATAATTCTTGCTTTTCTAGGTTGGAAATCTTCTGAATTTTCTATATTTAGTGCAGATTTGGTGAAAAAAGCTCAACTTTTTGAGTTATGCAAGTTTTCATAAAAGTGTGACTTGCAGGCTGGAAAGCCCATTTTTAAGCTTATCTGCGCCTGAAACGTCCGAAAAAGCAATCATTTAATAATGACAATAACTTTGGAACCATGCATGCTAGAATCATAATTCTTGCTTTTCTAGGTTGGAAATCTTCTGAATTTTCTATATTTAGTGCAGATTTGGTGAAAAAAGCTCAAGTTTTTGAGTTATGCAAGTTTTCATAAAAGTGTGACTTGCAGGCTGGAAAGCCCATTTTTGCACTTCTCTGAGCCTAAAACGTCCGAAAAAGCAATCATTTAATAATGACAATAACTTTTGAACCATGCATGCTAGAATCATAAATCTTGCTTTCCTGGGTTGGAAATCTTCTGAATTTTCTATATTTAGTGCAGATTTGGTGAAAAAAGCTCAACTTTTTGAGTTATGCAAGTTTTCATAAAAGTGTGACTTGCAGGCTGGAAAGCCCATTTTTAAGCTTATCTGCGCCTGAAACGTCCGAAAAAGCAATCATTTAATAATGACAATAACTTTGGAACCATGCATGCTAGAATCATAATTCTTGCTTTTCTAGGTTGGAAATCTTCTGAATTTTCTATATTTAGTGCAGATTTGGTGAAAAAAGCTCAACTTTTTGAGTTATGCAAGTTTTCATAAAAGTGTGACTTGCAGGCTGGAAAGCCCATTTTTGCACTTCTCTGAGCCTAAAACGTCCGAAAAAGCAATCATTTAATAATGACAATAACTTTTGAACCATGCATGCTAGAATCATAAATCTTGCTTTCCTGGGTTGGAAATCTTCTGAATTTTCTATATTTAGTGCAGATTTGGTGAAAAAAGCTCAACTTTTTGAGTTATGCAAGTTTTCATAAAAGTGTGACTTGCAGGCTGGAAAGCCCATTTTTAAGCTTATCTGCGCCTGAAACGTCCGAAAAAGCAATCATTTAATAATGACAATAACTTTGGAACCATGCATGCTAGAATCATAATTCTTGCTTTTCTAGGTTGGAAATCTTCTGAATTTTCTATATTTAGTGCAGATTTGGTGAAAAAAGCTCAAGTTTTTGAGTTATGCAAGTTTTCATAAAAGTGTGACTTGCAGGCTGGAAAGCCCATTTTTGCACTTCTCTGAGCCTAAAACGTCCGAAAAAGCAATCATTTAATAATGACAATAACTTTTGAACCATGCATGCTAGAATCATAAATCTTGCTTTCCTGGGTTGGAAATCTTCTGAATTTTCTATATTTAGTGCAGATTTGGTGAAAAAGCTCAACTTTTTGAGTTATGCAAGTTTTCATAAAAGTGTGACTTGCAGGCTGGAAAGCCCATTTTTAAGCTTATCTGCGCCTGAAACGTCCGAAAAAGCAATCATTTAATAATGACAATAACTTTTGAACCATGCATGCTAGAATCATAATTCTTGCTTTCCTGGGTTGGAAATCTTCTGAATTTTCTATATTTAGTGCAGATTTGGTGAAAAAAGCTCAACTTTTTGAGTTATGCAAGTTTTCATAAAAGTGTGACTTGCAGGCTGGAAAGCCCATTTTTAAGCTTATCTGCGCCTGAAACGTCCGAAAAAGCAATCATTTAATAATGACAATAACTTTGGAACCATGCATGCTAGAATCATAATTCTTACTTTTCTAGGTTGGAAATCTTCTGAATTTTCTATATTTAGTGCAGATTTGGTGAAAAAAGCTCAACTTTTTGAGTTATGCAAGTTTTCATAAAAGTGTGACTTGCAGGCTGGAAAGCCCATTTTTAAGCTTATCTGCGCTTGAAACGTCCGAAAAAGCAATCATTTAATAATGACAATAACTTTTGAACCATGCATGCTAGAATCATAATTCTTGCTTTCCTGGGTTGGAAATCTTCTGAATTTTCTATATTTAGTGCAGATTTGGTGAAAAAAGCTCAACTTTTCAAGTTATGCAAGTTTTCATAAAAGTGTGACTTGCAGGCTGGAAAGCCCATTTTTAAGCTTATCTGCGCCTGAAACGTCCGAAAAAGCAATCATTTAATAATGACAATAACTTTGGAACCATGCATGCTAGAATCATAATTCTTGCTTTTCTAGGTTGGAAATCTTCTGAATTTTCTATATTTAGTGCAGATTTGGTGAAAAAAGCTCAAGTTTTTGAGTTATGCAAGTTTTCATAAAAGTGTGACTTGCAGGCTGGAAAGCCCATTTTTGCACTTCTCTGAGCCTAAAACGTCCGAAAAAGCAATCATTTAATAATGACAATAACTTTTGAACCATGCATGCTAGAATCATAAATCTTGCTTTCCTGGGTTGGAAATCTTCTGAATTTTCTATATTTAGTGCAGATTTGGTGAAAAAAGCTCAACTTTTTGAGTTATGCAAGTTTTCATAAAAGTGTGACTTGCAGGCTGGAAAGCCCATTTTTAAGCTTATCTGCGCTTGAAACGTCCGAAAAAGCAATCATTTAATAATGACAATAACTTTTGAACCATGCATGCTAGAATCATAATTCTTGCTTTCCTGGGTTGGAAATCTTCTGAATTTTCTATATTTAGTGCAGATTTGGTGAAAAAAGCTCAACTTTTTGAGTTATGCAAGTTTTCATAAAAGTGTGACTTGCAGGCTGGAAAGACCATTTTTAAGCTTATCTGCGCCTGAAACGTCCGAAAAAGCAATCATTTAATAATGACAATAACTTTGGAACCATGCATGCTAGAATCATAATTCTTGCTTTTCTAGGTTGGAAATCTTCTGAATTTTCTATATTTAGTGCAGATTTGGTGAAAAAAGCTCAAGTTTTTGAGTTATGCAAGTTTTCATAAAAGTGTGACTTGCAGGCTGGAAAGCCCATTTTTGCACTTCTCTGAGCCTAAAACGTCCGAAAAAGCAATCATTTAATAATGACAATAACTTTTGAACCATGCATGCTAGAATCATAAATCTTGCTTTCCTGGGTTGGAAATCTTCTGAATTTTCTATATTTAGTGCAGATTTGGTGAAAAAAGCTCAACTTTTTGAGTTATGCAAGTTTTCATAAAAGTGTGACTTGCAGGCTGGAAAGCCCATTTTTAAGCTTATCTGCGCCTGAAACGTCCGAAAAAGCAATCATTTAATAATGACAATAACTTTTGAACCATGCATGCTAGAATCATAATTCTTGCTTTCCTGGGTTGGAAATCTTCTGAATTTTCTATATTTAGTGCAGATTTGGTGAAAAAAGCTCAACTTTTTGAGTTATGCAAGTTTTCATAAAAGTGTGACTTGCAGGCTGGAAAGCCCATTTTTAAGCTTATCTGCGCCTGAAACGTCCGAAAAAGCAATCATTTAATAATGACAATAACTTTGGAACCATGCATGCTAGAATCATAATTCTTGCTTTTCTAGGTTGGAAATCTTCTGAATTTTCTATATTTAGTGCAGATTTGGTGAAAAAAGCTCAAGTTTTTGAGTTATGCAAGTTTTCATAAAAGTGTGACTTGCAGGCTGGAAAGCCCATTTTTGCACTTCTCTGAGCCTAAAACGTCCGAAAAAGCAATCATTTAATAATGACAATAACTTTTGAACCATGCATGCTAGAATCATAATTCTTGCTTTCCTGGGTTGGAAATCTTCTGAATTTTCTATATTTAGTGCAGATTTGGTGAAAAAAGCTCAACTTTTTGAGTTATGCAAGTTTTCATAAAAGTGTGACTTGCAGGCTGGAAAGCCCATTTTTAAGCTTATCTGCGCCTGAAACGTCCGAAAAAGCTATCATTTAATAATGACAATAACTTTGGAACCATGCATGCTAGAATCATAATTCTTGCTTTTCTAGGTTGGAAATCTTCTGAATTTTCTATATTTAGTGCAGATTTGGTGAAAAAAGCTCAAGTTTTTGAGTTATGCAAGTTTTCATAAAAGTGTGACTTGCAGGCTGGAAAGCCCATTTTTAAGCTTATCTGCGCCTGAAACGTCCGAAAAAGCAATCATTTAATAATGACAATAACTTTTGAACCATGCATGCTAGAATCATAATTCTTGCTTTCCTGGGTTGGAAATCTTCTGAATTTTCTATATTTAGTGCAGATTTGGTGAAAAAAGCTCAACTTTTTGAGTTATGCAAGTTTTCATAAAAGTGTGACTTGCAGGCTGGAAAGCCCATTTTTAAGCTTATCTGAGCCTAAAACGTCCGAAAAAGCAATCATTTAATAATGACAATAACTTTTGAACCATGCATGCTAGAATCATAATTCTTGCTTTTCTAGGTTGGAAATCTTCTGAATTTTCTATATTTAGTGCAGATTTGGTGAAAAAAGCTCAAGTTTTTGAGTTATGCAAGTTTTCATAAAAGTGTGACTTGCAGGCTGGAAAGCCCATTTTTGCACTTCTCTGAGCCTAAAACGTCCGAAAAAGCAATCATTTAATAATGACAATAACTTTTGAACCATGCATGCTAGAATCATAAATCTTGCTTTCCTGGGTTGGAAATCTTCTGAATTTTCTATATTTAGTGCAGATTTGGTGAAAAAAGCTCAACTTTTTGAGTTATGCAAGTTTTCATAAAAGTGTGACTTGCAGGCTGGAAAGCCCATTTTTAAGCTTATCTGCGCCTGAAACGTCCGAAAAAGCAATCATTTAATAATGACAATAACTTTTGAACCATGCTTGCTAGAATCATAATTCTTGCTTTCCTGGGTTGGAAATCTTCTGAATTTTCTATATTTAGTGCAGATTTGGTGAAAAAAGCTCAACTTTTTGAGTTATGCAAGTTTTCATAAAAGTGTGACTTGCAGGCTGGAAAGCCCATTTTTAAGCTTATCTGCGCCTGAAACGTCCGAAAAAGCAATCATTTAATAATGACAATAACTTTGGAACCATGCATGCTAGAATCATAATTCTTGCTTTTCTAGGTTGGAAATCTTCTGAATTTTCTATATTTAGTGCAGATTTGGTGAAAAAAGCTCAAGTTTTTGAGTTATGCAAGTTTTCATAAAAGTGTGACTTGCAGGCTGGAAAGCCCATTTTTGCACTTCTCTGAGCCTAAAACGTCCGAAAAAGCAATCATTTAATAATGACAATAACTTTTGAACCATGCATGCTAGAATCATAAATCTTGCTTTCCTGGGTTGGAAATCTTCTGAATTTTCTATATTTAGTGCAGATTTGGTGAAAAAAGCTCAACTTTTTGAGTTATGCAAGTTTTCATAAAAGTGTGACTTGCAGGCTGGAAAGCCCATTTTTAAGCTTATCTGCGCCTGAAACGTCCGAAAAAGCAATCATTTAATAATGACAATAACTTTTGAACCATGCATGCTAGAATCATAATTCTTGCTTTCCTGGGTTGGAAATCTTCTGAATTTTCTATATTTAGTGCAGATTTGGTGAAAAAAGCTCAACTTTTTGAGTTATGCAAGTTTTCATAAAAGTGTGACTTGCAGGCTGGAAAGCCCATTTTTAAGCTTATCTGAGCCTAAAACGTCCGAAAAAGCAATCATTTAATAATGACAATAACTTTTGAACCATGCATGCTAGAATCATAATTCTTGCTTTTCTAGGTTGGAAATCTTCTGAATTTTCTATATTTAGTGCAGATTTGGTGAAAAAAGCTCAAGTTTTTGAGTTATGCAAGTTTTCATAAAAGTGTGACTTGCAGGCTGGAAAGCCCATTTTTGCACTTCTCTGAGCCTAAAACGTCCGAAAAAGCAATCATTTAATAATGACAATAACTTTTGAACCATGCATGCTAGAATCATAAATCTTGCTTTCCTGGGTTGGAAATCTTCTGAATTTTCTATATTTAGTGCAGATTTGGTGAAAAAAGCTCAACTTTTTGAGTTATGCAAGTTTTCATAAAAGTGTGACTTGCAGGCTGGAAAGCCCATTTTTAAGCTTATCTGCGCCTGAAACCTCCGAAAAAGCAATCATTTAATAATGACAATAACTTTTGAACCATGCTTGCTAGAATCATAATTCTTGCTTTCCTGGGTTGGAAATCTTCTGAATTTTCTATATTTAGTGCAGATTTGGTGAAAAAAGCTCAACTTTTTGAGTTATGCAAGTTTTCATAAAAGTGTGACTTGCAGGCTGGAAAGCCCATTTTTAAGCTTATCTGCGCCTGAAACGTCCGAAAAAGCAATCATTTAATAATGACAATAACTTTGGAACCATGCATGCTAGAATCATAATTCTTGCTTTTCTAGGTTGGAAATCTTCTGAATTTTCTATATTTAGTGCAGATTTGGTGAAAAAAGCTCAAGTTTTTGAGTTATGCAAGTTTTCATAAAAGTGTGACTTGCAGGCTGGAAAGCCCATTTTTGCACTTCTCTGAGCCTAAAACGTCCGAAAAAGCAATCATTTAATAATGACAATAACTTTTGAACCATGCATGCTAGAATCATAAATCTTGCTTTCCTGGGTTGGAAATCTTCTGAATTTTCTATATTTAGTGCAGATTTGGTGAAAAAAGCTCAACTTTTTGAGTTATGCAAGTTTTCATAAAAGTGTGACTTGCAGGCTGGAAAGCCCATTTTTAAGCTTATCTGCGCCTGAAACGTCCGAAAAAGCAATCATTTAATAATGACAATAACTTTTGAACCATGCATGCTAGAATCATAATTCTTGCTTTCCTGGGTTGGAAATCTTCTGAATTTTCTATATTTAGTGCAGATTTGGTGAAAAAAGCTCAACTTTTTGAGTTATGCAAGTTTTCATAAAAGTGTGACTTGCAGGCTGGAAAGCCCATTTTTAAGCTTATCTGCGCCTGAAACGTCCGAAAAAGCAATCATTTAATAATGACAATAACTTTGGAACCATGCATGCTAGAATCATAATTCTTGCTTTTCTAGGTTGGAAATCTTCTGAATTTTCTATATTTAGTGCAGATTTGGTGAAAAAAGCTCAAGTTTTTGAGTTATGCAAGTTTTCATAAAAGTGTGACTTGCAGGCTGGAAAGCCCATTTTTGCACTTCTCTGAGCCTAAAACGTCCGAAAAAGCAATCATTTAATAATGACAATAACTTTTGAACCATGCATGCTAGAATCATAAATCTTGCTTTCCTGGGTTGGAAATCTTCTGAATTTTCTATATTTAGTGCAGATTTGGTGAAAAAAGCTCAACTTTTTGAGTTATGCAAGTTTTCATAAAAGTGTGACTTGCAGGCTGGAAAGCCCATTTTTAAGCTTATCTGCGCTTGAAACCTCCGAAAAAGCAATCATTTAATAATGACAATAACTTTTGAACCATGCATGCTAGAATCATAATTCTTGCTTTCCTGGGTTGGAAATCTTCTGAATTTTCTATATTTAGTGCAGATTTGGTGAAAAAAGCTCAACTTTTTGAGTTATGCAAGTTTTCATAAAAGTGTGACTTGCAGGCTGGAAAGCCCATTTTTAAGCTTATCTGCGCCTGAAACGTCCGAAAAAGCAATCATTTAATAATGACAATAACTTTGGAACAATGCATGCTAGAATCATAATTCTTGCTTTTCTAGGTTGGAAATCTTCTGAATTTTCTATATTTAGTGCAGATTTGGTGAAAAAAGCTCAACTTTTTGAGTTATGCAAGTTTTCATAAAAGTGTGACTTGCAGGCTGGAAAGCCCATTTTTAAGCTTATCTGCGCCTGAAACGTCCGAAAAAGCAATCATTTAATAATGACAATAACTTTTGAACCATGCATGCTAGAATCATAATTCTTGCTTTCCTGGGTTGGAAATCTTCTGAATTTTCTATATTTAGTGCAGATTTGGTGAAAAAAGCTCAACTTTTTGAGTTATGCAAGTTTTCATAAAAGTGTGACTTGCAGGCTGGAAAGCCCATTTTTAAGCTTATCTGCGCCTGAAACGTCCGAAAAAGTAATCATTTAATAATGACAATAACTTTGGAACCATGCATGCTAGAATCATAATTCTTGCTTTTCTATGTTGGAAATCTTCTGAATTTTCTATATTTAGTGCAGATTTGGTGAAAAAAGCTCAAGTTTTTGAGTTATGCAAGTTTTCATAAAAGTGTGACTTGCAGGCTGGAAAGCCCATTTTTGCACTTCTCTGAGCCTAAAACGTCCGAAAAAGCAATCATTTAATAATGACAATAACTTTTGAACCATGCATGCTAGAATCATAAATCTTGCTTTCCTGGGTTGGAAATCTTCTGAATTTTCTATATTTAGTGCAGATTTGGTGAAAAAAGCTCAACTTTTTGAGTTATGCAAGTTTTCATAAAAGTGTGACTTGCAGGCTGGAAAGCCCATTTTTAAGCTTATCTGCGCCTGAAACGTCCGAAAAAGCAATCATTTAATAATGACAATAACTTTTGAACCATGCATGCTAGAATCATAATTCTTGCTTTCCTGGGTTGGAAATCTTCTGAATTTTCTATATTTAGTGCAGATTTGGTGAAAAAAGCTCAACTTTTTGAGTTATGCAAGTTTTCATAAAAGTGTGACTTGCAGGCTGGAAAGCCCATTTTTAAGCTTATCTGCGCCTGAAACGTCCGAAAAAGCAATCATTTAATAATGACAATAACTTTGGAACCATGCATGCTAGAATCATAATTCTTGCTTTTCTAGGTTGGAAATCTTCTGAATTTTCTATATTTAGTGCAGATTTGGTGAAAAAAGCTCAAGTTTTTGAGTTATGCAAGTTTTCATAAAAGTGTGACTTGCAGGCTGGAAAGCCCATTTTTGCACTTCTCTGAGCCTAAAACGTCCGAAAAAGCAATCATTTAATAATGACAATAACTTTTGAACCATGCATGCTAGAATCATAAATCTTGCTTTCCTGGGTTGGAAATCTTCTGAATTTTCTATATTTAGTGCAGATTTGGTGAAAAAAGCTCAACTTTTTGAGTTATGCAAGTTTTCATAAAAGTGTGACTTGCAGGCTGGAAAGCCCATTTTTAAGCTTATCTGCGCCTGAAACGTCCGAAAAAGCAATCATTTAATAATGACAATAACTTTTGAACCATGCATGCTAGAATCATAATTCTTGCTTTCCTGGGTTGGAAATCTTCTGAATTTTCTATATTTAGTGCAGATTTGGTGAAAAAAGCTCAACTTTTTGAGTTATGCAAGTTTTCATAAAAGTGTGACTTGCAGGCTGGAAAGCCCATTTTTAAGCTTATCTGCGCCTGAAACGTCCGAAAAAGCAATCATTTAATAATGACAATAACTTTGGAACCATGCATGCTAGAATCATAATTCTTGCTTTTCTAGGTTGGAAATCTTCTGAATTTTCTATATTTAGTGCAGATTTGGTGAAAAAAGCTCAAGTTTTTGAGTTATGCAAGTTTTCATAAAAGTGTGACTTGCAGGCTGGAAAGCCCATTTTTGCACTTCTCTGAGCCTAAAACGTCCGAAAAAGCAATCATTTAATAATGACAATAACTTTTGAACCATGCATGCTAGAATCATAAATCTTGCTTTCCTGGGTTGGAAATCTTCTGAATTTTCTATATTTAGTGCAGATTTGGTGAAAAAAGCTCAACTTTTTGAGTTATGCAAGTTTTCATAAAAGTGTGACTTGCAGGCTGGAAAGCCCATTTTTAAGCTTATCTGCGCCTGAAACGTCCGAAAAAGCAATCATTTATTAATGACAATAACTTTTGAACCATGCATGCTAGAATCATAATTCTTGCTTTCCTGGGTTGGAAATCTTCTGAATTTTCTATATTTAGTGCAGATTTGGTGAAAAAAGCTCAACTTTTTGAGTTATGCAAGTTTTCATAAAAGTGTGACTTGCAGGCTGGAAAGCCCATTTTTAAGCTTATCTGCGCCTGAAACGTCCGAAAAAGCAATCATTTAATAATGACAATAACTTTGGAACCATGCATGCTAGAATCATAATTCTTGCTTTTCTAGGTTGGAAATCTTCTGAATTTTCTATATTTAGTGCAGATTTGGTGAAAAAAGCTCAAGTTTTTGAGTTATGCAAGTTTTCATAAAAGTGTGACTTGCAGGCTGGAAAGCCCATTTTTGCACTTCTCTGAGCCTAAAACGTCCGAAAAAGCAATCATTTAATAATGACAATAACTTTTGAACCATGCATGCTAGAATCATAAATCTTGCTTTCCTGGGTTGGAAATCTTCTGAATTTTCTATATTTAGTGCAGATTTGGTGAAAAAAGCTCAACTTTTTGAGTTATGCAAGTTTTCATAAAAGTGTGACTTGCAGGCTGGAAAGCCCATTTTTAAGCTTATCTGCGCTTGAAACGTCCGAAAAAGCAATCATTTAATAATGACAATAACTTTTGAACCATGCATGCTAGAATCATAATTCTTGCTTTCCTGGGTTGGAAATCTTCTGAATTTTCTATATTTAGTGCAGATTTGGTGAAAAAAGCTCAACTTTTTGAGTTATGCAAGTTTTCATAAAAGTGTGACTTGCAGGCTGGAAAGCCCATTTTTAAGCTTATCTGCGCCTGAAACGTCCGAAAAAGCAATCATTTAATAATGACAATAACTTTGGAACCATGCATGCTAGAATCATAATTCTTGCTTTTCTAGGTTGGAAATCTTCTGAATTTTCTATATTTAGTGCAGATTTGGTGAAAAAAGCTCAAGTTTTTGAGTTATGCAAGTTTTCATAAAAGTGTGACTTGCAGGCTGGAAAGCCCATTTTTGCACTTCTCTGAGCCTAAAACGTCCGAAAAAGCAATCATTTAATAATGACAATAACTTTTGAACCATGCATGCTAGAATCATAAATCTTGCTTTCCTGGGTTGGAAATCTTCTGAATTTTCTATATTTAGTGCAGATTTGGTGAAAAAAGCTCAACTTTTTGAGTTATGCAAGTTTTCATAAAAGTGTGACTTGCAGGCTGGAAAGCCCATTT
>NW_028283189.1:0-5000 GCF_059441175.1 Urocampus carinirostris
ACTAGTGGCTGAATCCCGGGCTAGTGTTGGGGGGACTTGTGCCCGCCAATAGTGGCTGAAATCCGCGGTGTTTGGGGAATTGTGCGCGTATTATCGGGCCGGTGTTTGGGGATATGCGCGCGTATTATCGGACCGGTGTTTGGGGAATCGTGCCCGCCACTAGTGGCTGAATCCCGGGCTAGTGTTGGGGGGACTTGTGCCCGCCAATAGTGGCTGAAATCCGCGCCGGTGTTTGGGGAATTGTGCGCGTATTATCGGGCCGGTGTTGGGGATATGCGCGCGTATTATCGGGCCGGTGTTTGGGATATGCGCGCGTATTATCGGACCGGTGTTTGGGGAATCGTGCCCGCCACTAGTGGCTGAATCCGGGCTAGTGTTGGGGGACTTGTGCCCGCCATAGTGGCTGAAATCCGCGCCGGTGTTTGGGGAATTGTGCGCGTATTATCGGGCCGGTGTTTGGGGATATGCGCGCGTATTATCGGACCGGTGTTTGGGGAATCGTGCCCGCCACTAGTGGCTGAATCCCGGGCTAGTGTTGGGGGACTTGTGCCCGCCAATAGTGGCTGAAATCCGCGCCGGTGTTTGGGGAATTGTGCGCGTATTATCGGGCCGGTGTTTGGGGATATGCGCGCGTATTATCGGCCGGTGTTTGGGGATATGCGCGCTATTATCGGACCGGTGTTTGGGGAATCGTGCCCGCCACTAGTGGCTGAATCCCGGGCTAGTGTTGGGGGACTTGTGCCCGCCAATAGTGGCTGAAATCCGCGCCGGTGTTTGGGAATTGTGCGCGTATTATCGGGCCGGTGTTTGGGGATATGCGCGCGTATTATCGGACCGGTGTTTGGGGAATCGTGCCCGCCACTAGTGGCTGAATCCGGGCTAGTGTTGGGGGACTTGTGCCCGCCAATAGTGGCTGAAATCCGCGCCGGTGTTTGGGGAATTGTGCGCGGTATTATCGGGCCGGTGTTTGGGGATATGCGCGCGTATTATCGGACCGGTGTTTGGGGAATGTGCCGCACTAGTGGGCTGAATCGGCTAGTGTTGGGGACTTGTGCCCGCCAATAGTGGCTGAATCCGGGCTAGTGTTTGAGGGACTTGTGCCCGCCAATAGTGGCTGAAATCCGCGCCGGTGTTTGGGGAATTGTGCGCGTATTATCGGGCCGGTGTTTGGGGATATGCGCGCGTATTATCGGACCGGTGTTTGGGGAATCGTGCCCGCCACTAGTGGCTGAGAACTTGGCTAGTGTTTGGGGACTTGTGCCCGCCACTAGTGGCTGAAATCCGCGCCGGTGTTTGGGGAATTGTGCGCGTATTATCGGGCCGGTGTTGGGGATATGCGCGCGTATTATCGGACCGGTGTTTGGGGAATTGTGCCCGCCTAGTGGCTGAGAACTTGGCTAGTGTTTGGGGACTTGTGCCCGCCACTAGTGGCTGAAATCCGGGCCGGTGTTTGGGGAATTGTGCGCGTTTTATCGGGCCGGTGTTTGGGGATATGCGCGCGTATTATCGGACCGGTGTTTGGGGAATCGTGCCCGCCACTAGTGGCTGATCCCGGGCTAGTGTTGGGGACTTGTGCCCGCCAATAGTGGCTGAATCCGGGCTAGTGTTGGGGGACTTGTGCCGCCAATAGTGGCTGAAATCCGCGCCGGTGTTTGGGGAATTGTGCGCGTATTATCGGGCCGGTGTTTGGGGATATGCGCGCGTATTATCGGACCGGTGTTTGGGGAATTGTGCCGCCACTAGTGGCTGAGAACTTGGCTAGTGTTTGGGGACTTGTGCCCGCCAATTAGTGGCTGAAATCCGGGCCGGTGTTTGGGGAATTGTGCGCGTATTATCGGGCCGGTGTTGGGGATATGCGCGCGTATTATCGGACCGGTGTTTGGGGAATCGTGCCGCCACTAGTGGCTGAATCCCGGGCTAGTGTTGGGGGACTTGTGCCCGCCAATAGTGGCTGAAATCCGCGCCGTGTTTGGGGAATTGTGCGCGTATTATCGGGCCGGTGTTTGTGGATATGCGCGCGTATTATCGGACCGGTGTTTGGGGAATTGTGCCCGCCACTAGTGGCTGAGAACTGGGCTAGTGTTGGGGGACTTGTGCCCGCCACTAGTGGCTGAAATCCGGCCGGTGTTTGGGGAATTGTCGCGTATTCGGGCCGGTGTTTGGGATATGCGCGCGTATTATCGGGCCGGTGTTTGGGGATATGCGCGCGTATTATCGGACCGGTGTTTGGGGAATCGTGCCCGCCACTAGTGGCTGAATCCCGGGCTAGTGTTGGGGGACTTGTGCCCGCCAATAGTGGCTGAAATCCGCCGGTGTTTGGGGATTGTGCGCGTATTATCGGCCGTGTTTGGGGATATGCGCGCGTATTATCGGACCGGTGTTTGGGGAATCGTGCCGCCACTAGTGGCTGAATCCGGCTAGTGTTGGGGACTTGTGCCCGCCAATAGTGGCTGAAATCCGCGCCGGTGTTTTGGGGAATTGTGCGCGTATTATCGGGCCGGTGTTTGGGGATATGCGCGCGTATTATCGGACCGGTGTTTGGGAATTGTGCCCGCCACTAGTGGCTGAATCCCGGGCTAGTGTTGGGGGACTTGTGCCCGCCACTAGTGGCTGAAATCCGCGCCGGTGTTTGGGGAATTGTGCGCGTATTATCGGGCCGGTGTTTGGGGATATGCGCGCGTATTATCGGACCGGTGTTTGGGGAATCGTGCCCGCCACTAGTGGCTGAATCCCGGGCTAGTGTTGGGGGACTTGTGCCCGCCAATAGTGGCTGAAATCCGCGCCGGTGTTTGGGGAATTGTGCGCGTATTATCGGGCCGGTGTTTGGGGATATGCGCGCGTATTATCGGACCGGTGTTTGGGGAATTGTGCCCGCCACTAGTGGCTGAGAACTGGGCTAGTGTTGGGGGACTTGTGCCCGCCACTAGTGGCTGAAATCCGGGCCGGTGTTTGGGGAATTGTGCGCGTATTATCGGGCCGGTGTTTGGGGATATGCGCGCGTATTATCGGGCCGGTGTTTGGGGATATGCGCGCGTATTATCGGACCGGTGTTTGGGGAATCGTGCCCGCCACTAGTGGCTGAATCCCGGGCTAGTGTTGGGGACTTGTGCCCGCCAATAGTGGCTGAAATCCGCGCCGGTGTTTGGGGAATTGTGCGCGTATTATCGGGCCGGTGTTTGGGGATATGCGCGCGTATTATCGGACCGGTGTTTGGGGAATCGTGCCCGCCACTAGTGGCTGAATCCCGGGCTAGTGTTGGGGGACTTGTGCCCGCCAATAGTGGCTGAAATCCGCGCCGGTGTTTGGGGAATTGTGCGCGTATTATCGGGCCGGTGTTTGGGGATATGCGCGCGTATTATCGGACCGGTGTTTGGGGAATTGTGCCCGCCACTAGTGGCTGAGAACTTGGCTAGTGTTTGGGGACTTGTGCCCGCCACTAGTGGCTGAAATCCGGGCCGGTGTTTGGGGAATTGTGCGCGTATTATCGGGCCGGTGTTTGGGGATATGCGCGCGTATTATCGGACCGGTGTTTGGGGAATCGTGCCCGCCACTAGTGGCTGAATCCCGGGCTAGTGTTGGGGGACTTGTGCCCGCCAATAGTGGCTGAGAACTTGGCTAGTGTTGGGGGACTTGTGCCCGCCACTAGTGGCTGAAATCCGCGCCGGTGTTTGGGGAATTGTGCGTATTATCGGGCCGGTGTTTGGGGAATCGTGCCCGCCACTAGTGGCTGAATCCCGGGCTAGTGTTGGGGGACTTGTGCCCGCCAATAGTGGCTGAAATCCGCGCCGGTGTTTGGGGAATTGTGCGCGTATTATCGGGCCGGTGTTTGGGGATATGCGCGCGTATTATCGGACCGGTGTTTGGGGAATCGTGCCCGCCACTAGTGGCTGAATCCCGGGCTAGTGTTGGGGGACTTGTGCCCGCCAATAGTGGCTGAAATCCGCGCCGGTGTTTGGGGAATTGTGCGCGTATTATCGGGCCGGTGTTTGGGGATATGCGCGCGTATTATCGGGCCGGTGTTTGGGGATATGCGCGCGTATTATCGGACCGGTGTTTGGGGAATCGTGCCCGCCACTAGTGGCTGAATCCCGGGCTAGTGTTGGGGGACTTGTGCCCGCCAATAGTGGCTGAAATCCGCGCCGGTGTTTGGGGAATTGTGCGCGTATTATCGGGCCGGTGTTTGGGGATATGCGCGCGTATTATCGGACCGGTGTTTGGGGAATCGTGCCCGCCACTAGTGGCTGAATCCCGGGCTAGTGTTGGGGGACTTGTGCCCGCCAATAGTGGCTGAAATCCGCGCCGGTGTTTGGGGAATTGTGCGCGTATTATCGGGCCGGTGTTTGGGGATATGCGCGCGTATTATCGGACCGGTGTTTGGGGAATTGTGCCCGCCACTAGTGGCTGAGAACTGGGCTAGTGTTGGGGGACTTGTGCCCTCCAATAGTGGCTGAAATCCGGGCTAGTGTTGAGGGACTTGTGCCCGCCAATAGTGGCTGAAATCCGCGCCGGTGTTTGGGGAATTGTGCGCGTATTATCGGGCCGGTGTTTGGGGATATGCGCGCGTATTATCGGACCGGTGTTTGGGGAATCGTGCCCGCCACTAGTGGCTGAGAACTTGGCTAGTGTTTGGGGACTTGTGCCCGCCACTAGTGGCTGAAATCCGCGCCGGTGTTTGGGGAATTGTGCGCGTATTATCGGGCCGGTGTTTGGGGATATGCGCGCGTATTATCGGACCGGTGTTTGGGGAATTGTGCCCGCCACTAGTGGCTGAGAACTTGGCTAGTGTTTGGGGACTTGTGCCCGCCACTAGTGGCTGAAATCCGGGCCGGTGTTTGGGGAATTGTGCGCGTTTTATCGGGCCGGTGTTTGGGGATATGCGCGCGTATTATCGGACCGGTGTTTGGGGAATCGTGCCCGCCACTAGTGGCTGAATCCCGGGCTAGTGTTGGGGGACTTGTGCCCGCCAATAGTGGCTGAATCCCGGGCTAGTGTTGGGGGAC
>NW_028283189.1:12500-30000 GCF_059441175.1 Urocampus carinirostris
ACACCGTCCCTGGGCTGAGCCTCTATCAGAAGGACTCGGGCCCCCGAGCGGCGCCGGGCTAAAGCGGCCTTCCGTACGCCACATTTCCCTCGCCCTACCGCAGGGCGGGGATTCGGCGCTGGGCTTTTCCCTCTTCGCTCGCCGCTACTGAGGGAATCCTGGTTAGTTTCTTTTCCTCCGCTTAGTAATATGCTTAAATTCAGCGGGTCGTCTCGTCTGATCTGAGGGCGTGCGCGTAGAGCTGTGCGGTCGGGGCCGGCGCCGGGACCGGCGCCGCCGCCATACGGCCGTTGTGATCCGTGCGGGGATCCGCTTGCTCGGCGACCCTCGCCGAGAGCAGCCCCGCGCCGCACGGACACGCGACACCGACGGGCGGACGGACGCCGAGGCGCCGACCGGGACCTTTACCTGAGGAGGGCGCCGAGCGCCGCCGCCATACGGGCCGCCGCGCGGAGCCGCGCGCGCGGAGCACCTTCTCGGTATGCTAAGTACCAGCCGTACTCACCGGCAGCCGAGAAGCACCTCCGGACGCGCGGACGCGCGACACCGACGGGCGGACGGACACGGAGCGCCGCCCGAGTCTGTATTTGAGGGTACGAAGGGACGGGGGTCCCTGCGAAACCCCAGCCGCGGAGTGGGCGGGGACACGGGTCGCGCGCCACCCGCCGGGCGGACCGGCGGAATGTCGCGGAGGGCCCGAGCCTCGCCCGCGCGGACCGGGTTCTCGCGCCACCCGCCGGACGGACCGGCGGAATGTCGCGGAGGGCCCGGCCCGCGTCCGATCGATTGGAAAGCGCCGCTCAGACAGGCGTGGCCCCGGGGTAAAACCGGGGCCGCAATGTGCGTTCAAAGTGTCGATGATCAATGTGTCCTGCAAATCACATTAGTTCTCGCAGCTAGCTGCGTTCTTCATCGACGCACGAGCCGAGTGATCCACCGCTAAGAGTCGTACGTTTGGGCCCTTTTACGTCCGCCCGGGACGATCGGAGACAAATTCACGACAGGGTTTGTACCGGAGACGAACGCGCCGCGGGTGCCGTTCGGTCGCTCCCGCGAGCGAGCCCCTAACCCGCGGCGCGGTTACCGACGGGCGCGATACGCGCGACGCCGCGACGAGCCGAGCGGGTCGGGCGCGCGGCGCTGAGGCCGGCGCCCGGCGTCTCCCGCTCGGGGCCGCGACGGCGCCCGAGACGTGCGTCGGCCCGGGTAGGTCGGGCGCTCGGCGCTGAGGCCGGCGCCCGGCGTCTCCCGCTCGGGCCTGACACGACTCGGCGACCGGACTCGCCGGGTAGGTCGGGGGCTCGGCGCTGAGGCCGGCCCCCGGCGTCTCCTACCCGGACCCCGGAAGGCCATCCGACTTGGAAGCCCCGCCGCGCCGCGAAGCGACGCTTTGGGTGTTGCTACCCGTCAGCGAGTGGGTTTGGTTTACAAGGGCGGCGCGACCGCGCTGACACCGAGGGGGGACTGGCCCCCGACCCGGCCGCGGCCTGCCCGGACTATGGATGGACAGAGGAGACCGCGGCGGACCGCGCGGAACCGAACCCCCGGTGTCCGGAGCCCCGGGAGGGACTCCGGTGTCCGGGGGCCGGCCCACGCGCGCGCTACGCGGCCCCTCGAGGGCTCCGGCCGACGGACGCGTTTGGCCGGGGAAAAAGGTAGCCGGTGGGAGCACCGTTTCGTCGCCCTGAACCTTCGTCTCGGGCGGGCGTCCCGACGCCGCCGCCATACGGCCGTTGTGATCCGTGCGGGGATCCGCTTGCTCGGCGACCCTCGCCGAGAGCAGCCCCGCGCCGCACGGACACGCGACACCGACGGGCGGACGGACGCCGGGGCGCCGGCCCGAACCGTTACCTTTAAAGGACGGGAGGTCGTCGAGGCGAGTGCCGCCCCGGAAGCGCGCGCCGGAAGCGCGAGAACCGCGCCGAGCTAGGGTCGTCGGCAGAGGGGGATTCCCCGGTTACGGGGGTCCCGCGCACGGCCGCCGCCTTTCGCCCGTCGCTGGCGGTCGCCTGTCGTCGCGCCGCGCCGCGCTACTGGGGTCGTCGGACGAGCGCGCTACCCCGCTCGCACGGAGGTAGCGCGACATCGCCCGCCGCCTTTTCTCGCGTCGCGCCGCGCCGCGTGGCGCCCGCCGAACTCGCTCCGACGCGCGGCCCGGGAGTGACCCGCGCCGCGCCCCCCGTCCCGTCCCGTCCCGGTCTACCCTCTTCCTCCGCCTGCGACGACCCGCCGCCCTCGGCGTCTGGCTCGTCGGGGGTGTACCGAGGCGGATCTGCTGCCGCTCGTACGTTAATGATCCTTCTGCAGGTTCACCTACAGAAACCTTGTTACGACTTTTACTTCCTCTAGATAGTCAAGTTCGACCGTCTTCTGGCACACCGCCGGAGCCGGGGCCGGCCCCGGCGGGGACTATCCGAGGACCTCACTAAGCCATCCGATCGGTAGTAGCGACGGGCGGTGTGTACAAAGGGCAGGGACTTAATCAACGCAGGCTAATGACCCGCGCTTACTGGGAATTCCTCGTTGGTGGGAAATAATTGCAATCCCCAGGCCCTGTCACGAGCGGGGTTCATAGGATTACCCGCGCCTGCCGGCGCGGGGATAGACGACGCGCTTATACGCTCAGTGTGGCGCGCGTGCAGCCCCGGACATCTAAGGGCATCACAGACCTGTTATTGCTCATTCTCGTGTGGCTGAGAGCCACTTGTCCCTCTAAGAAGTTTTCTGCCGCCGACCGCGCGGGGGGCCGCGGTACTATTTAGTATGTTTGAGTCTCGTTCGTTATCGGAATTAACCAGACAAATCGCTCCACCAACTACGAACGGCCATGCACCACCACCCACGGTATCGAGAAAGAGCCTTCAATCTGTCAATCCTTTCCGTGTCCGGGCCGGGTGAGGTTTCCCGTGTTGAGTCAAATTAAGCCGCATGCTCCACTCCTGGTGGTGCCCTTCCGTCAATTCCTTTAAGTTTCAGCTTTGCAACAATACTCCCCCCGGAACCCAGACACTTGGTCGGTTTCCCGGGTGCTGCTCGGCGGGTCATGGGAATAACGCCGCCGGATCGCGAGTCGGCATCGTTTATGGTCGGAACTAGGACGGTATCTGATCGTCTTCGAACCTCCGACTTTCGTTCTTGATTAATGAAAACATTCTTGGCAAATGCTTTCGCTCTCGTCCGTCTTGCGCCGGTCCAAGAATTTCACCTCTAGCGGCGCAGTACGAATGCCCCCGGCCGTCCCTCTTAATCATGGCCCCAGTTCATGACAACCCACAAAATAGAACCGGAGTCCTATTCCATTATTCCCAGCTGCGATATGCAGGGGCGGCCGTGTGGCCTGCTTTGAACACTCTAATTTCCTCAAAGTAAACGCTTCGGGCCCCGCGAGTGACACCCAGCGAAGGGCATCACGGGGGCTTTTGCCGAGAGGCAGGGGCTGGGACAGACGGATGCACGCCTCGCGGCGGACCGTCAGCTCGCGTCCCGGGGTCCAACTAGGAGCTTTTTAACTGCAGCAACTTTAAAATACGCTATTGGAGCTGGAATTACCGCGGCTGCTGGCACCAGACTTGCCCTCCAATGGATGCTGGCCGATGGGTTTGTGTTCGGCTCATTCCAATTACGGAGACTCGAACGAGTCCCGTATTGTTATTTTTCGTCACTACCTCCCCGTGTCGGGAGTGGGTAATTTGCGCGCCTGCTGCCTTCCTTGGATGTGGTAGCCGTTTCTCATGCTCCCTCTCCGGAATCGAACCCTGATTCCCCGTTACCCGTGGTCACCATGGTAGGCGCAGAGTCTACCATCGAAAGTTGATAGGGCAGACATTCGAATGAGTCGTCGCCGCCTCGGGTGGGCGAGCGATCGGCACGAGGTTATCCTGAGTCAACACAAAGGGGGGGCCGGGCCGGCGGAACGAGGACCGGCGCGCGCGGAGCCGCCCGCGCCGCTTACGCCCCCGCCCGGAGAGGCGGAGGCCGGACGCGGGGGACGCGCGCGACGGCTGAGCCCCCGCCCGCCGGACACCGCGTGGGTTTTTGTGTCTGATAAATGCACGCGTCCCCGGGGCGAGGCCGGAGCCCCGCCCGCGAGTCGGCGCTCGTTTGCATGTATTAGCTCTGGATTTGCCACAGTTATCCAAGTAACGGTGGAGCGATCAAAGGAACCATAACTGATTTAATGAGCCGTTCGCAGTTTCACTGTACTGGCCATTCGTACTTAGACATGCATGGCTTAATCTTGAAAACAAGCATATGCTACTGGCAGGATCAACCAGAGTGCGTCTGCCGCCGGGGGGGCGCTGCTGGTGGCGGTGCGGCCCTGGTCCGGGACGAGGCTGTGGCTACAGCCGGGCCCGGGGGGCCGCGCGACACTCGTATACGTTCGGACGGGCTGACGAGCGGGTGTCGTGAAACGATGTTTCGCGCGGAGCCCTAGCACGCGTGGCGTCGGGCTCCGCGACGGTCGGACGTCTGGGTGTGGCTCGAGACGGAAGCTCGACCTCGGTTCGTCTTGGTTCTGCCGCCAAAAGGTTCACGCCGAGGCATGGTTTCGCAAGAGGGCCCCGCGAGTGCCAGCCGTGGATCCCGCCTCACTCGTAACTCGTATCGGATTCGTCCGGCCTCACTTTCGTTCGCACATCGGACAGTTATACGTGTGCTTTAGTAGCTTCCGTTCCCTCTTAGTGAGGCCGTCCGTACGTACCGCCCCAGCTCTTTCTGAGGCGGGTATCCACTCGGCTCGGGGGGGCCCAACGTTTGCCTAGTATCCTCGGCGCTGGAGCTTGACCCGCAAAGCCGGAGGAGCCGCACGCCCAGAACACCGGCTTGCGCCGGCCGACGTGGGCCCTCCGAGGCGGGTCTCGTGTGCCAATCGCTCAGTTGGGGAACCGGCAGGCCCGTGGGCCGACGCCGGCTCACCCGGGGGTGAAGGGTGCTTCGATGGAGGCCCCCTGTCAGCCTCCGCGGAAGTCCGGCTTCAATACTTTAAAGTTTGAAAAACTTAGACATTTTTCGAGAACCGGAGCTTAGAGGGGTACATGCAAAAGCCAGGGCCGCGGGAAGCGCCCTAAATACTTCAATACTTTAAAATTTGAAAAACTTAGAAATTTTTCGAGAACCGGCATCTTCCCTCGGTAATTGCGAGATGCGAGGCCGCCCCTAGCCTCTGCTCTGTCGGACTCAATGGTCACGGGTGGCCGCTGATTAGCCCTGGTGCTCACCTCTCAAAATTGCGAGTCCCTAATATAATTCTGGCTGTCGGCTGGAGAAGGGGGTATAAAATCGGCACTTGAGGGAACGCCGGGCCCTCAAGTTCGGGGCCCTCTAGCGGATTTTTGAGGTACTGCACTCCCATTGGAAATGCATGGGCGCTCCGTCCACTACCATGTAATTCCCTCACAATATCTGCCCCTGCGTGGCCGCGGGATGCTACTGCAGCCCCGTTGGTAATGAATGGGCCTTTCGGAGGCCATAAATACAGCGCCGCTGCATGGATTTTGGCGGTACTGCTGCTGTCGCTGAAAATACATGGACCCGTCTGAATGAATGGGCCTTTCGGAGGCCATAAACTCAGCGCCTCTGCATGGATTTTGGCGTACTGCGGCTGTCGCTGAAAATACATGGACCCGTCTGAATGAATGGGCCTTTCGGAGGCCATAAATCCAGCGCCGCTGCATGGATTTTGGCGGTACTGCGGCTGTCGCTGAAAATACATGGACCCGTCTGAATGAATGGACAAAATATAAATCAGACACTACAGAACACAAGCATAATCCAAGATTACAAAAATCATCTCAGCTTTAAAGAAACAAAAACCTGAAAGACTACTTAGTAAAAAGTAAATTACCAGAAATCAACATAACACAAACGCAGGGCCCCACATTCTACAAACAAGCCACCACAGTTAGGAACACCGTCACCAACACAAACTACCTAATTAAACAAACAATCACACCTGCTACGGAAAACTGAAAATACATGGACCCGTCTGAATGTATGGGCCTTTCAGAGGCCATAAACTCAGCCAGCGCCGGGCCAGTGTTTGGGGTATTGTGCCCGCCACTAGTGGCTGAATACATAATAATAATAATAATAATAATAATTCCCTTGTATTGTCATTCTGTGTAACAATGTACACAGAACGAAATGTCGATTGCACTGGGCTAGTGTTGAGGGAACGTCGGGCCCTCAAGTTCGGTGGCTTGGAGCGGATTTTTGAGGTACTGCACTCCCATTGGAAATGCATGGGCGCTCCGTCCACTACCATGTAATTCCTCACAATATCTGCCCCTGCGTGGCCGCGGGATGCTACTGCAGCCCCGTTGGTAATGAATGGGCCTTTCGGAGGCCATAAATACAGCGCCGCTGCATGGATTTTGGCGGTACTGCTGCTGTCGCTGAAAATACATGGACCCGTCTGAATGAATGGCCCTTTCGGAGGCCATAAACTCAGCGCCTCTGCATGGATTTTGGCGGTACTGCGGCTGTCGCTGAAAATACATGGACCCGTCTGAATGAATGGCCTTTCGGAGGCCATAAATCCAGCGCCGCTGCATGGATTTGGCGGTACTGCGGCTGTCGCTGAAAATACATGGACCCGTCTGAATGAATGGACAAAATATAAATCAGACACTACAGAACACAAGCATAATCCAAGATTACAAAATCATCTCAGCCTTTAAAAGAAACAAAAACCTGAAAGACTACTTAGTAAAAAGTAAATTACCAGAAATCAACATAACACAAACGCAGGGCCCCACATTCTACAAAACAAGCCACCCACAGTTAGGAACACCGTCACCAACACAAACTACCTAATTAAACAAACAATCACACCTGCTACGGAAACTGAAAATACATGGACCCGTCTGAATGTATGGGCCTTTCAAGAGGCCATAAACTCAGCCAGCGCCGGGCCAGTGTTTGGGGTATTGTGCCCGCCACTAGTGGCTGAATACATAATAATAATAATAATAATAATAATCCCTTGTATTGTCATTCTGTGTAACAATGTACACAGAACGAAATGTCGATTGCACTGGGCTAGTGTTGAGGGAACGTCGGGCCCTCAAGTTCGGTGGCTTGGAGCGGATTTTTGAGGTACTGCACTCCCATTGGAAATGCATGGGCGCTCCGTCCACTACCATGTAATTCCCTCACAATATCTGCCCCTGCGTGGCCGCGGGATGCTACTGCAGCCCCGTTGGTAATGAATGGCCTTTCGGAGGCCATAAATACAAGCGCCGCTGCATGGATTTTGGCGGTACTGCTGCTGTCGCTGAAAATACATGGACCCGTCTGAATGAATGGGCCTTTCGGAGCCATAAACTCAGCGCCTCTGCATGGATTTTGGCGGTACCTGCGGCTGTCGCTGAAAATACATGGACCCGTCTGAATGAATGGGCCTTTCGGAGGCCATAAATCAGCGCCGCTGCATGGATTTTGGCGGTACTGCGGCTGTCGCTGAAAATACATGGACCCGTCTGAATGAATGGACAAAATATAAATCAGACACTACAGAACACAAGCATAATCCAAGATTACAAAATCATCTCAGCCTTTAAAAGAAACAAAAACCTGAAAGACTACTTAGTAAAAAGTAAATTACCAGAAATCAACATAACACAAACGCAGGGCCCCACATTCTACAAACAAGCCACCACAGTTAGGAACACCGTCACCAACACAACTACCTAATTAAACAAACAATCACACCTGCTACGGGAAAACTGAAAATACATGGACCCGTCTGATGTATGGGCCTTTCGGAGGCCATAAACTCAGCCAGCGCCGGGCCAGTGTTTGGGGTATTGTGCCCGCCACTAGTGGCTGAATACATAATAATAATAATAATAATAATAATAATTCCCTTGTATTGTCATTCTGTGTAACAATGTACACAGAACGAAATGTCGATTGCACTGGGCTAGTGTTGAGGGAACGTCGGGCCCTCAAGTTTCGGTGGCTTGGAGCGGATTTTTGAGGTACTGCACTCCCATTGGAAATGCATGGGCGCTCCGTCCACTACCATGTAATTCCCTCACAATATCTGCCCCTGCGTGGCCGCGGGATGCTACATGCAGCCCCGTTGGTAATGAATGGGCCTTTCGGAGGCCATAAATACAGCGCCGCTGCATGGATTTTGGCGGTACTAGCTGCTGTCGCTGAAATACATGGACCCGTCTGAATGAATGGGCCTTTCGGAGGCCATAAACTCAGCGCCTCTGCATGGATTTTGGCGGTACTGCGGCTGTCGCTGAAAATACATGGACCCGTCTGAATGAATGGGCCTTTCGGAGGCCATAAATTCAGCGCCGCTGCATGGATTTTTGGCGGTACTGCGGCTGTCGCTGAAAATACATGGACCCGTCTGAATGAATGGACAAAATATAACTCAGACACTACAGAACACAAGCATAATCCAAGATTACAAAATCATCTCAGCCTTTAAAGAAACAAAAACCTGAAAGACTACTTAGTAAAAAGTAAATTACCAGAAATCAACATAACACAAACGCAGGGCCCCACATTCTACAAACAAGCCACCACATGTTAGGAACACCGTCACCAACACAAACTACCTAATTAAACAAACAATCACACCTGCTACGGAAAACTGAAAATACATGGACCCGTCTGAATGTATGGGCCTTTCGGAGGCCATAAACTCAGCCAGCGCCGGGCCAGTGTTTGGGTATTGTGCCCGCCACTAGTGGCTGAATACATAATAATAATAATAATAATAATAATAATTCCCTTGTATTGTCATTCTGTGTAACAATGTACACAGAACGAAATGTCGATTGCACTGGGCTAGTGTTGAGGGAACGTCGGGCCCTCAAGTTCGGTGGCTTGGAGCGGATTTTTGAGGTACTGCACTCCCATTGGAAATGCATGGGCGCTCCGTCCACTACCATGTAATTCCCTCACAATATCTGCCCCTGCGTGGCGCGGGATGCTACTGCAGCCCCGTTGGTAATGATGGGCCTTTCGGAGGCCATAAATACAGCGCCGCTGCATGGATTTTGGCGGTACTGCTGCTGTCGCTGAAACTACATGGACCCGTCTGAATGAATGGGCCTTTCGGAGGCCATAAACTCAGCGCCTCTGCATGGATTTTGGCGGTACTGCGGCTGTCGCTGAAAATACATGGACCCGTCTGAATGAATGGGCCTTTCGGAGGCCATAAATTCAGCGCCGCTGCATGGATTTTGGCGGTACTGCGGCTGTCGCTGAAAATACATGGACCCGTCCTGAATGAATGGACAAAATATAAATCAGACACTACAGAACACAAGCATAATCCAAGATTACAAAATCATCTCAGCCTTTAAAAGAAACAAAAACCTGAAAGACTACTTAGTAAAAAGTAAATTACCAGAAATCAACATAACACAAACGCAGGGCCCCACATTCTACAAACAAGCCACCACAGTTAGGAACACCGTCACCAACACAAAACTACCTATTAAACAAACAATCACAACCTGCTACGGAAAACTGAAAATACATGGACCCGTCTGAATGTATGGGCCTTTCGGAGGCCATAAACTCAGCCAGCGCCGGGCCAGTGTTTGGGGTATTGTGCCCGCCACTAGTGGCTGAATACATAATAATAATAATAATAATAATAATAATTCCCTTGTATTGTCATTCTGTGTAACAATGTACACAGAACGAAATGTCGATTGCACTGGGCTAGTGTTGAGGGAACGTCGGGCCCTCAAGTTCGGTGGCTTGGAGCGGATTTTTGAGGTACTGCACTCCCATTGGAATGCATGGGCGCTCCGTCCACTACCATGTAATTCCCTCACAATATCTGCCCCTGCGTGGCCGCGGGATGCTACTGCAGCCCCGTTGGTAATGAATGGGCCTTTCGGAGGCCATAAATACAGCGCCGCTGCATGGATTTTGGCGGTACTGCTGCTGTCGCTGAAATACATGGACCCGTCTGAATGAATGGGCCTTTCGGAGGCCATAAACTCAGCGCCTCTGCATGGATTTTGGCGGTACTGCGGCTGTCGCTGAAAATACATGGACCCGTCTGAATGAATGGGCCTTTCGGAGGCCTAAAATCCAGCGCCGCTGCATGGATTTTGGCGGTACTCTGCGGCTGTCGTTGAAAATACATGGACCCGTCTGAATGAATGGGCCTTTCGGATTCCATAAACCCAGCGCCGCTGCATGGATTTTGGCGGTACTGCGGCTGTCGCTGAAAATACATGGACCCGTCTGAATGAATGGGCCTTTCGGAGGCCATAAACTCAGCGCCGCTGCATGGATTTTGGCGGTACTGCGGCTGTCGCTGAAAATACATGGACCCGTCTGAATGAATGGACAAAATATAAATCAGACACTACAGAACACAAGCATAATCCAAGATTACAAAATCATCTCAGCCTTTAAAAGAAACAAAAACCTGAAAGACTACTTAGTAAAAAGTAAATTACCAGAAATCAACATAACACAAACGCAGGGCCCCACATTCTACAACAAGCCACCACAGTTAGGAACACCGTCCACCAACACAAACTACCTAATTAAACAAACAATCACACCTGACTCTACGGAAAACTGAAAATACATGGACCCGTCTGAATGTATGGGCCTTTCGGAGGCCATAAACTCAGCCAGCGCCGGGCAGTGTTTGGGGTATTGTGCCCGCCACTAGTGGCTGAATACATAATAATAATAATAATAATAATAATAATTCCCTTGTATTGTCATTCTGTGTAACAATGTACACAGAACGAAATGTCGATTGCACTGGGCTAGTGTTGAGGGAACGTCGGGCCCTCAAGTTCGGTGGCTTGGAGCGGATTTTTGAGGTACTGCACTCCATTGGAAATGCATGGGCGCTCCGTCCACTACCATGTAATTCCTCACAATATCTGCCCCTGCGTGCCGCGGGATGCTACTGCAGCCCCGTTGGTAATGAATGGGCCTTTCGGAGGCCATAAATACAGCGCCGCTGCATGGATTTTGGCGGTACTGCTGCTGTCGCTGAAAATACATGGACCCGTCTGAATGATGGGCCTTTCGGAGGCCATAAACTCAGCGCCTCTGCATGGATTTTGGCGGTACTAGCGGCTGTCGCTGAAAATACATGGACCCCGTCTGAATGAATGGGCCTTTCGGAGGCCATAAATCCAGCGCCGCTGCATGGATTTTGGCGGTACTGCGGCTGTCGCTGAAAATACATGGACCCGACTGAATGTATGGGCCTTTCGGAGGCCATATACTCAGCTGAAGGTTGAGAACTTGGCTAGTGTTTGGGGACTTGTGCCCGCCACTAGTGGCTGAAATCCGGGCCGGTTGTTTGGGGAATTGTGCGCGTATTATCGGGCCGGTGTTTGGGGATATGCGCGCGTATTATCGGACCGGTGTTTGGGGAATCGTGCCCGCCACTAGTGGCTGAATCCCGGGCTAGTGTTGGGGGACTTGTGCCCGCCAATAGTGGCTGAAATCCGCGCCGGTGTTTGGGGAATTGTGCCGGTATTATCGGGCCGGTGTTTGGGGATATGCGCGCGTATTATCGGACCGGTGTTTGGGGATTTGTGCCCGCCACTAGTGGCTGAGAACTTGGCTAGTGTTTGGGGACTTGTGCCCGCCACTAGTGGCTGAAATCGGGCCGGTGTTTGGGGAATTGTGCGCGTATTATCGGGCCGGTGTTTGGGGATATGCGCGCGTATTATCGGACCGGTGTTTGGGGAATCGTGCCCGCCACTAGTGGCTGAATCCCGGGCTAGTGTTGGGGGACTTGTGCCCGCCAATAGTGGCTGAGAACTTGGCTATGTTGGGGGACTTGTGCCCGCCACTAGTGGCTGAAATCCGCGCCGGTGTTTGGGGAATTGTGCGCGTATTATCGGGCCGGTGTTTGGGAATCGTGCCCGCCACTAGTGGCTGAATCCCGGGCTAGTGTTGGGGGACTTGTGCCCGCCAATAGTGGCTGAAATCCGCGCCGGTGTTTGGGGAATTGTGCGCGTATTATCGGGCCGGTGTTTGGGGATATGCGCGCGTATTATCGGACCGGTGTTTGGGGAATCGTGCCCGCCACTAGTGGCTGAATCCCGGGCTAGTGTTGGGGGACTTGTGCCCGCCAATAGTGGCTGAAATCCGCGCCGGTGTTTGGGGAATTGTGCGCGTATTATCGGGCCCGGTGTTTGGGGATATGCGCGCGTATATTATCGGACCGGTGTTTGGGGAATTGTGCCCGCCACTAGTGGCTGAGAACTGGGCTAGTGTTGGGGGGACTTGTGCCCGCCACTAGTGGCTGAAATCCGGGCCGGTGTTTGGGGAATTGTGCGCGTATTATCGGGCCGGTGTTTTGGGATATGCGCGCGTATTATCGGGCCGGTGTTTGGGGATATGCGCGCGTATTATCGGACCGGTGTTTGGGGAATCGTGCCCGCCACTAGTGGCTGAATCCCGGGCTAGTGTTGGGGGACTTGTGCCCGCCAATAGTGGCTGAAATCCGCGCCGGTGTTGGGGAATTGTGCGCGTATTATCGGCCGGTGTTTGGGGATATGCGCGCGTATTATCGGACCGGTGTTTGGGGAATCGTGCCCGCCACTAGTGGCTGAATCCCGGGCTAGTGTTGGGGGACTTGTGCCCCGCAAATAGTGGCTGAAATCCGCGCCGGTGTTTGGGGAATTGTGCGCGTATTATCGGGCCGGTGTTTGGGGATATGCGCGCGTATTATCGGGACCGGTGTTTGGGGAATTGTGCCCGCCACTAGTGGCTGAATCCCGGGCTAGTGTTGGGGGACTTGTGCCCGCCACTAGTGGCTGAAATCCGCGCCGGTGTTTGGGGAATTGTGCGCGTATTATCGGGCCGGTGTTTGGGGATATGCGCGCGTATTATCGGACCGGTGTGTTGGGGGAATCGTGCCCCGCCACTAGTGGCTGAATCCCGGGCTAGTGTTGGGGGACTTGTGCCCGCCAATAGTGGCTGAAATCCGCGCCGGTGTTTGGGGAATTGTGCGCGTATTATCGGGCCGGTGTTTGGGGATATGCGCGCGTATTATCGGACCGGTGTTTGGGGAATTGTGCCCGCCACTAGTGGCTGAGAACTGGGCTAGTGTTGGGGGACTTGTGCCCGCCACTAGTGGCTGAAATCCGGGCCGGTGTTTGGGGAATTGTGCGCGTATTATCGGGCCGGTGTTTGGGGATATGCGCGCGTATTATCGGGCCGGTGTTTGGGGATATGCGCGCGTATTATCGGACCGGTGTTTGGGGAATCGTGCCCGCCACTAGTGGCTGAATCCCGGGCTAGTGTTGGGGGACTTGTGCCCGCCAATAGTGGCTGAAATCCGCGCCGGTGTTTGGGGAATTGTGCGCGTATTATCGGGCCGGTGTTTGGGGATATGCGCGCGTATTATCGGACCGGTGTTTGGGAATCGTGCCCGCCACTAGTGGCTGAATCCCGGGCTAGTGTTGGGGGACTTGTGCCCGCCAATAGTGGCTGAAATCCGCGCCGGTGTTTGGGGAATTGTGCGCGTATTATCGGGCCGGTGTTTGGGGATATGCGCGCGTATTATCGGACCGGTGTTGGGGAATTGTGCCCGCCACTAGTGGCTGAGAACTTGGCTAGTGTTTGGGGACTTGTGCCCGCCACTAGTGGCTGAAATCCGGGCCGGTGTTTGGGGAATTGTGCGCGTATTATCGGGCCGGTGTTTGGGATATGCGCGCGTATTATCGGACCGGTGTTTGGGGAAATCGTGCCCGCCCCTAGGGCTGAATCCCGGGCTAGTGTTGGGGGACTTGTGCCCGCCAATAGTGGCTGAGAACTTGGCTAGTGTTGGGGGACTTGTGCCCCGCCACTAGTGGCTGAAATCCGCGCCGGTGTTTGGGGGAATTGTGCGCGTATTATCGGGCCGGTGTTTGGGGAATCGTGCCCGCCACTAGTGGCTGAATCCCGGGCTAGTGTTGGGGGACTTGTGCCCGCCAATAGTGGCTGAAATCCGCGCCGGTGTTTGGGGAATTGTGCGCGTATTATCGGGCCGGTGTTTGGGGATATGCGCGCGTATTATCGGACCGGTGTTTGGGGAATCGTGCCCGCCACTAGTGGCTGAATCCCGGGCTAGTGTTGGGGGACTTGTGCCCGCCAATAGTGGCTGAAATCCGCGCCGGTGTTTGGGGAATTGTGCGCGTATTATCGGGCCGGTGTTTGGGGATATGCGCGCGTATTATCGGGCCGGTGTTTGGGGATATGCGCGCGTATTATCGGACCGGTGTTTGGGGAATCGTGCCCGCCACTAGTGGCTGAATCCCCGGGCTAGTGTTGGGGGACTTGTGCCCGCCAATAGTGGCTGAAATCCGCGCCGGTGTTTGGGGAATTGTGCGCGTATTATCGGGGCCGGTGTTTGGGGATATGCGCGCGTATTATCGGACCGGTGTTTGGGGAAATCGTGCCCGCCACTAGTGGCTGAAATCCCGGGCTAGTGTTGGGGGACTTGTGCCCGCCAATAGTGGCTGAAATCCGCGCCGGTGTTTGGGGAATTGTGCGCGTATTATCGGGCCGGTGTTTGGGGATATGCGCGCGTATTATCGGACCGGTGTTTGGGGAATTGTGCCCGCCACTAGTGGCTGAGAACTGGGCTAGTGTTGGGGGACTTGTGCCCTCCAATAGTGGCTGAAATCCGGGCTAGTGTTGAGGGACTTGTGCCCGCCAATAGTGGTCTGAAATCCGCGCCGGTGTTTGGGGAATTGTGCGCGTATTATCGGGCCGGTGTTTGGGGATATGCGCGCGTATTATCGGACCGGTGTTTGGGGAATCGTGCCCGCCACTAGTGGCTGAGAACTTGGCTAGTGTTTGGGGACTTGTGCCCGCCACTAGTGGCTGAAATCCGCGCCGGTGTTTGGGGAATTGTGCGCGTATTATCGGGCCGGTGTTTGGGGATATGCGCGCGTATTATCGGACCGGTGTTTGGGGAATTGTGCCCCGCCACTAGTGGCTGAGAACTTGGCTAGTGTTTGGGGGACTTGTGCCCGCCACTAGTGGCTGAAATCCGGGCCGGTGTTTGGGGAATTGTGCGCGTTTTATCGGGCCGGTGTTTGGGGATATGCGCGCGTATTATCGGACCGGTGTTTGGGGAATCGTGCCCGCCACTAGTGGCTGAATCCCGGGCTAGTGTTGGGGGACTTGTGCCCGCCAATAGTGGCTGAATCCCGGGCTAGTGTTGGGGGACTTGTGCCCGCCAATAGTGGCTGAAATCCGCGCCGGTGTTTGGGGAATTGTGCGCGTATTATCGGGCCGGTGTTTGGGGATATGCGCGCGTATTATCGGACCGGTGTTTGGGGAATTGTGCCCGCCACTAGTGGCTGAGAACTTGGCTAGTGTTTGGGGGACTTGTGGCCCGCCACTAGTGGCTGAAATCCGGGCCGGTGGTTTGGGGAATTGTGCGCGTATTATCGGGCCGGTGTTTGGGGATATGCGCGCGTATTATTCGGACCGGTGTTTGGGGAATCGTGCCCGCCACTAGTGGCTGAATCCCGGGCTAGTGTTGGGGGACTTGTGCCCGCCAATAGTGGCTGAAATCCGCGCCGGTGTTTGGGGAATTGTGCGCGTATTATCGGGCCGGTGTTTGGGGATATGCGCGCGTATTATCGGACCGGTGTTTGGGGAATCGTGCCCGCCACTAGTGGCTGAGAACTTGGCTAGTGTTTGGGGACTTGTGCCCGCCACTAGTGGCTGAAATCCGCGCCGGTGTTTGGGGAATTGTGCGCGTATTATCGGGCCGGTGTTTGGGATATGCGCGCGTATTATCGACCGGTGTTTGGGGAATTGTGCCCGCCACTAGTGGCTGAGAACTTGGCTAGTGTTTGGGGACTTGTGCCCGCCACTAGTGGCTGAAATCCGGGCCGGTGTTTGGGGAATTGTGCGCGTATTATCGGGCCGGTGTTGGGGATATGCGCGCCGTATTATCGGGCCGGTGTTTGGGGATATGCGCGCGTATTATCGGACGGTGTTTGGGGACTTGTGCCCGCCACTAGTGGCTGAATCCCGGGCTAGTGTTGGGGGACTTGTGCCCGCCAATAGTGGCTGAAATCTGCGCCGGTGTTTGGGGAATTGTGCGCGTATTATCGGGCCGGTGTTTGGGGATATGCGCGCGTATTATCGGACCGGTGTTTGGGGAATTGTGCCCGCCACTAGTGGCTGAGAACTTGGCTAGTGTTTGGGGACTTGTGCCCGCCACCTAGTGGGCTGAAATCCGGGCCGGTGTTTGGGGAATTGCGCGCGTATTATCGGGCCGGTGTTTGGGGATATGCGCGCGTATTATCGGACCCGGTGTTTGGGGAATTGTGCCCGCCACTAGTGGCTGAGAACTTGGCTAGTGTTGGGGACTTGTGCCCGCCACTAGTGGCTGAAATCCGGGCCGGTGTTTGGGGAATTGTGCGCGTTTTATCGGGCCGGTGTTTGGGGATATGCGCGCGTATTATCGGACCGGTTGTTTGGGGATATGCGCGCGTATTATCGGACCGGTGTTTGGGGAATTGTGCCCGCCACTAGTGGCTGAATCCCGGGCTAGTGTTCTACCCCCTTTCTTAATCCACCTCCTAGTGGTCTTAAACCGTGCCGGTGTTTGGGGACTTCATAGGCCGCACCTAGTGGCTCAAAACGGGCCCTTGACTTTGCTTGCCAACAATGGCTTGCAGCACTTGGAAAATTGCACTAAGTCCGATTGTCGGGTCACCAGGGGCTCGTGGACTTAGAATTTGTGCCACTCCCCGGCCAGTGTTTGGGGACTGGCTGCCGCCTCCTGTGGGCCGGTCCCCGGCTGGTGTTTGGGGACCGGCTGCCGCCTCCTGTGGGCCGGTCCCCGGCTGGTGTTTGGGGACCGGCTGCCGCCTCCTGTGGGCCGGTCCCCGGCCGGTGTTTGGGGACCGGCTGCCGCCTCTTGTGGGCCGGTCCCCGGCTGGTGTTTGGGGACCGGCTGCCGCCTCCTGTGGGCCGGTCCCCGGCCGGTGTTTGGGGACCGGCTGCCGCCTCTTGTGGGCCGGTCCCCTGCTGGTGTTTGGGGACCGGCTGCCGCCTCCTGTGGGCCGGTCCCCGGCCGGTGTTTGGGGACCGGCTGCCGCCTCTTGTGGGCCGGTCCCCGGCTGGTGTTTGGGGACCGGCTGCCGCCTCCTGTGGGCCGGTCCCCGGCCGGTGTTTGGGGACCGGCTGCCGCCTCTTGTGGGCCGGTCCCCGGCTGGTGTTTGGGGACCGGCTGCCGCCTCTTGTGGGCCGGTCCCCGGCTGGTGTTTGGGGACTGGCTGCCGCCTCTTGTGGTTCGTCTCCTGGCTTGCGTTTGGGGACTGGCTGCCGCCTCTTGTGGGCCGGTCCCCGGCTGGTGTTTGGGGACTGGCTGCCGCCTCTTGTGGGCCGGTCCCCGGCTGGTGTTTGGGGACTGGCTGCCGCCTCTTGTGGTTCGTCTCCTGGCTTGCGTTTGGGGACTGGCTGCCGCCTCTTGTGGGCCGGTCCCCGGCTGGTGTTTGGGGACTGGCTGCCGCCTCTTGTG
>NW_028283189.1:35000-50000 GCF_059441175.1 Urocampus carinirostris
TTACCTCTTAACGGTTTCACGCCCTGTTGAACTCTCTCTTCAAAGTTCTTTTCAACTTTCCCTCAAGGTACTTGTCGACTATCGGTCTCGTGCCAGTATTTAGCCTTAGATGGAGTTTACCACCCGCTTTGGGCTGCATTCACAAGCAACCCGACTCCGAGAAGGCCTCGCCCCGGCGAGCCGGGGGCCGCTACCGGCCTCACACCGTCCCTGGGCTGAGCCTCTATCAGAAGGACTCGGGCCCCCGAGCGGCGCCGGGCTAAAGCGGCCTTCCGTACGCCACATTTCCCTCGCCCTACCGCAGGGCGGGGATTCGGCGCTGGGCTTTTCCCTCTTCGCTCGCCGCTACTGAGGGAATCCTGGTTAGTTTCTTTTCCTCCGCTTAGTAATATGCTTAAATTCAGCGGGTCGTCTCGTCTGATCTGAGGGCGTGCGCGTAGAGCTGTGCGGTCGGGGCCGGCGCCGGGACCGGCGCCGCCGCCATACGGCCGTTGTGATCCGTGCGGGGATCCGCTTGCTCGGCGACCCTCGCCGAGAGCAGCCCCGCGCCGCACGGACACGCGACACCGACGGGCGGACGGACGCCGAGGCGCCGACCGGGACCTTTACCTGAGGAGGGCGCCGAGCGCCGCCGCCATACGGGCCGCCGCGCGGAGCCGCGCGCGCGGAGCACCTTCTCGGTATGCTAAGTACCAGCCGTACTCACCGGCAGCCGAGAAGCACCTCCGGACGCGCGGACGCGCGACACCGACGGGCGGACGGACACGGAGCGCCGCCCGAGTCTGTATTTGAGGGTACGAAGGGACGGGGGTCCCTGCGAAACCCCAGCCGCGGAGTGGGCGGGGACACGGGTCGCGCGCCACCCGCCGGGCGGACCGGCGGAATGTCGCGGAGGGCCCGAGCCTCGCCCGCGCGGACCGGGTTCTCGCGCCACCCGCCGGACGGACCGGCGGAATGTCGCGGAGGGCCCGGCCCGCGTCCGATCGATTGGAAAGCGCCGCTCAGACAGGCGTGGCCCCGGGGTAAAACCGGGGCCGCAATGTGCGTTCAAAGTGTCGATGATCAATGTGTCCTGCAAATCACATTAGTTCTCGCAGCTAGCTGCGTTCTTCATCGACGCACGAGCCGAGTGATCCACCGCTAAGAGTCGTACGTTTGGGCCCTTTTACGTCCGCCCGGGACGATCGGAGACAAATTCACGACAGGGTTTGTACCGGAGACGAACGCGCCGCGGGTGCCGTTCGGTCGCTCCCGCGAGCGAGCCCCTAACCCGCGGCGCGGTTACCGACGGGCGCGATACGCGCGACGCCGCGACGAGCCGAGCGGGTCGGGCGCGCGGCGCTGAGGCCGGCGCCCGGCGTCTCCCGCTCGGGGCCGCGACGGCGCCCGAGACGTGCGTCGGCCCGGGTAGGTCGGGCGCTCGGCGCTGAGGCCGGCGCCCGGCGTCTCCCGCTCGGGCCTGACACGACTCGGCGACCGGACTCGCCGGGTAGGTCGGGGGCTCGGCGCTGAGGCCGGCCCCCGGCGTCTCCTACCCGGACCCCGGAAGGCCATCCGACTTGGAAGCCCCGCCGCGCCGCGAAGCGACGCTTTGGGTGTTGCTACCCGTCAGCGAGTGGGTTTGGTTTACAAGGGCGGCGCGACCGCGCTGACACCGAGGGGGGACTGGCCCCCGACCCGGCCGCGGCCTGCCCGGACTATGGATGGACAGAGGAGACCGCGGGCGGACCGCGCGGAACCGAACCCCCGGTGTCCGGAGCCCCGGGAGGGACTCCGGTGTCCGGGGGCCGGCCCACGCGCGCGCTACGCGGCCCCTCGAGGGCTCCGGCCGACGGACGCGTTTGGCCGGGGAAAAAGGTAGCCGGTGGGAGCACCGTTTCGTCGCCCTGAACCTTCGTCTCGGGCGGGCGTCCCGACGCCGCCGCCATACGGCCGTTGTGATCCGTGCGGGGATCCGCTTGCTCGGCGACCCTCGCCGAGAGCAGCCCCGCGCCGCACGGACACGCGACACCGACGGGCGGACGGACGCCGGGGCGCCGGCCCGAACCGTTACCTTTAAAGGACGGGAGGTCGTCGAGGCGAGTGCCGCCCCGGAAGCGCGCGCCGGAAGCGCGAGAACCGCGCCGAGCTAGGGTCGTCGGCAGAGGGGGATTCCCCGGTTACGGGGGGTCCCGCGCACGGCCGCCGCCTTTCGCCCGTCGCTGGCGGTCGCCTGTCGTCGCGCCGCGCCGCGCTACTGGGGTCGTCGGACGAGCGCGCTACCCCGCTCGCACGGAGGTAGCGCGACATCGCCCGCCGCCTTTTCTCGCGTCGCGCCGCGCCGCGTGGCGCCCGCCGAACTCGCTCCGACGCGCGGCCCGGGAGTGACCCGCGCCGCGCCCCCCGTCCCGTCCCGTCCCGGTCTACCCTCTTCCTCCGCCTGCGACGACCCGCCGCCCTCGGCGTCTGGCTCGTCGGGGGTGTACCGAGGCGGATCTGCTGCCGCTCGTACGTTAATGATCCTTCTGCAGGTTCACCTACAGAAACCTTGTTACGACTTTTACTTCCTCTAGATAGTCAAGTTCGACCGTCTTCTGGCACACCGCCGGAGCCGGGGCCGGCCCCGGCGGGGACTATCCGAGGACCTCACTAAGCCATCCGATCGGTAGTAGCGACGGGCGGTGTGTACAAAGGGCAGGGACTTAATCAACGCAGGCTAATGACCCGCGCTTACTGGGAATTCCTCGTTGGTGGGAAATAATTGCAATCCCCAGGCCCTGTCACGAGCGGGGTTCATAGGATTACCCGCGCCTGCCGGCGCGGGGATAGACGACGCGCTTATACGCTCAGTGTGGCGCGCGTGCAGCCCCGGACATCTAAGGGCATCACAGACCTGTTATTGCTCATTCTCGTGTGGCTGAGAGCCACTTGTCCCTCTAAGAAGTTTTCTGCCGCCGACCGCGCGGGGGGCCGCGGTACTATTTAGTATGTTTGAGTCTCGTTCGTTATCGGAATTAACCAGACAAATCGCTCCACCAACTACGAACGGCCATGCACCACCACCCACGGTATCGAGAAAGAGCCTTCAATCTGTCAATCCTTTCCGTGTCCGGGCCGGGTGAGGTTTCCCGTGTTGAGTCAAATTAAGCCGCATGCTCCACTCCTGGTGGTGCCCTTCCGTCAATTCCTTTAAGTTTCAGCTTTGCAACAATACTCCCCCCGGAACCCAGACACTTGGTCGGTTTCCCGGGTGCTGCTCGGCGGGTCATGGGAATAACGCCGCCGGATCGCGAGTCGGCATCGTTTATGGTCGGAACTAGGACGGTATCTGATCGTCTTCGAACCTCCGACTTTCGTTCTTGATTAATGAAAACATTCTTGGCAAATGCTTTCGCTCTCGTCCGTCTTGCGCCGGTCCAAGAATTTCACCTCTAGCGGCGCAGTACGAATGCCCCCGGCCGTCCCTCTTAATCATGGCCCCAGTTCATGACAACCCACAAAATAGAACCGGAGTCCTATTCCATTATTCCCAGCTGCGATATGCAGGGGCGGCCGTGTGGCCTGCTTTGAACACTCTAATTTCCTCAAAGTAAACGCTTCGGGCCCCGCGAGTGACACCCAGCGAAGGGCATCACGGGGGCTTTTGCCGAGAGGCAGGGGCTGGGACAGACGGATGCACGCCTCGCGGCGGACCGTCAGCTCGCGTCCCGGGGTCCAACTAGGAGCTTTTTAACTGCAGCAACTTTAAAATACGCTATTGGAGCTGGAATTACCGCGGCTGCTGGCACCAGACTTGCCCTCCAATGGATGCTGGCCGATGGGTTTGTGTTCGGCTCATTCCAATTACGGAGACTCGAACGAGTCCCGTATTGTTATTTTTCGTCACTACCTCCCCGTGTCGGGAGTGGGTAATTTGCGCGCCTGCTGCCTTCCTTGGATGTGGTAGCCGTTTCTCATGCTCCCTCTCCGGAATCGAACCCTGATTCCCCGTTACCCGTGGTCACCATGGTAGGCGCAGAGTCTACCATCGAAAGTTGATAGGGCAGACATTCGAATGAGTCGTCGCCGCCTCGGGTGGGCGAGCGATCGGCACGAGGTTATCCTGAGTCAACACAAAGGGGGGGCCGGGCCGGCGGAACGAGGACCGGCGCGCGCGGAGCCGCCCGCGCCGCTTACGCCCCCGCCCGGAGAGGCGGAGGCCGGACGCGGGGGACGCGCGCGACGGCTGAGCCCCCGCCCGCCGGACACCGCGTGGGTTTTTGTGTCTGATAAATGCACGCGTCCCCGGGGCGAGGCCGGAGCCCCGCCCGCGAGTCGGCGCTCGTTTGCATGTATTAGCTCTGGATTTGCCACAGTTATCCAAGTAACGGTGGAGCGATCAAAGGAACCATAACTGATTTAATGAGCCGTTCGCAGTTTCACTGTACTGGCCATTCGTACTTAGACATGCATGGCTTAATCTTGAAAACAAGCATATGCTACTGGCAGGATCAACCAGAGTGCGTCTGCCGCCGGGGGGGCGCTGCTGGTGGCGGTGCGGCCCTGGTCCGGGACGAGGCTGTGGCTACAGCCGGGCCCGGGGGGCCGCGCGACACTCGTATACGTTCGGACGGGCTGACGAGCGGGTGTCGTGAAACGATGTTTCGCGCGGAGCCCTAGCACGCGTGGCGTCGGGCTCCGCGACGGTCGGACGTCTGGGTGTGGCTCGAGACGGAAGCTCGACCTCGGTTCGTCTTGGTTCTGCCGCCAAAAGGTTCACGCCGAGGCATGGTTTCGCAAGAGGGCCCCGCGAGTGCCAGCCGTGGATCCCGCCTCACTCGTAACTCGTATCGGATTCGTCCGGCCTCACTTTCGTTCGCACATCGGACAGTTATACGTGTGCTTTAGTAGCTTCCGTTCCCTCTTAGTGAGGCCGTCCGTACGTACCGCCCCAGCTCTTTCTGAGGCGGGTATCCACTCGGCTCGGGGGGGCCCAACGTTTGCCTAGTATCCTCGGCGCTGGAGCTTGACCCGCAAAGCCGGAGGAGCCGCACGCCCGAACACCGGCTTGCGCCGGCCGACGTGGGCCCTCCGAGGCGGGTCTCGTGTGCCAATCGCTCAGTTGGGGAACCGGCAGGCCCGTGGGCCGACGCCGGCTCACCCGGGGGTGAAGGGTGCTTCGATGGAGGCCCCCTGTCAGCCTCCGCGGAAGTCCGGCTTCAATACTTTAAAGTTTGAAAAACTTAGACATTTTTCGAGAACCGGAGCTTAGAGGGGTACATGCAAAAGCCAGGGCCGCGGGAAGCGCCCTAAATACTTCAATACTTTAAAATTTGAAAAACTTAGAAATTTTTCGAGAACCGGCATCTTCCCTCGGTAATTGCGAGATGCGAGGCCGCCCCTAGCCTCTGCTCTGTCGGACTCAATGGTCACGGGTGGCCGCTGATTAGCCCTGGTGCTCACCTCTCAAAATTGCGAGTCCCTAATATAATTCTGGCTGTCGGCTGGAGAAGGGGGTATAAAATCGGCACTTGAGGGAACGCCGGGCCCTCAAGTTCGGGGCCCTCTAGCGGATTTTTGAGGTACTGCACTCCCATTGGAAATGCATGGGCGCTCCGTCCACTACCATGTAATTCCCTCACAATATCTGCCCCTGCGTGGCCGCGGGATGCTACTGCAGCCCCGTTGGTAATGAATGGGCCTTTCGGAGGCCATAAATACAGCGCCGCTGCATGGATTTTGGCGGTACTGCTGCTGTCGCTGAAAATACATGGACCCGTCTGAATGAATGGGCCTTTCGGAGGCCATAAACTCAGCGCCTCTGCATGGATTTTGGCGGTACTGCGGCTGTCGCTGAAAATACATGGACCCGTCTGAATGAATGGGCCTTTCGGAGGCCATAAATCCAGCGCCGCTGCATGGATTTTGGCGGTACTGCGGCTGTCGCTGAAAATACATGGACCCGTCTGAATGAATGGACAAAATATAAATCAGACACTACAGAACACAAGCATAATCCAAGATTACAAAATCATCTCAGCCTTTAAAAGAAACAAAAACCTGAAAGACTACTTAGTAAAAAGTAAATTACCAGAAATCAACATAACACAAACGCAGGGCCCCACATTCTACAAACAAGCCACCACAGTTAGGAACACCGTCACCAACACAAACTACCTAATTAAACAAACAATCACACCTGCTACGGAAAACTGAAAATACATGGACCCGTCTGAATGTATGGGCCTTTCAGAGGCCATAAACTCAGCCAGCGCCGGGCCAGTGTTTGGGGTATTGTGCCCGCCACTAGTGGCTGAATACATAATAATAATAATAATAATAATAATTCCCTTGTATTGTCATTCTGTGTAACAATGTACACAGAACGAAATGTCGATTGCACTGGGCTAGTGTTGAGGGAACGTCGGGCCCTCAAGTTCGGTGGCTTGGAGCGGATTTTTGAGGTACTGCACTCCCATTGGAAATGCATGGGCGCTCCGTCCACTACCATGTAATTCCCTCACAATATCTGCCCCTGCGTGGCCGCGGGATGCTACTGCAGCCCCGTTGGTAATGAATGGGCCTTTCGGAGGCCATAAATACAGCGCCGCTGCATGGATTTTGGCGGTACTGCTGCTGTCGCTGAAAATACATGGACCCGTCTGAATGAATGGGCCTTTCGGAGGCCATAAACTCAGCGCCTCTGCATGGATTTTGGCGGTACTGCGGCTGTCGCTGAAAATACATGGACCCGTCTGAATGAATGGGCCTTTCGGAGGCCATAAATCCAGCGCCGCTGCATGGATTTTGGCGGTACTGCGGCTGTCGCTGAAAATACATGGACCCGTCTGAATGAATGGACAAAATATAAATCAGACACTACAGAACACAAGCATAATCCAAGATTACAAAATCATCTCAGCCTTTAAAAGAAACAAAAACCTGAAAGACTACTTAGTAAAAAGTAAATTACCAGAAATCAACATAACACAAACGCAGGGCCCCACATTCTACAAACAAGCCACCACAGTTAGGAACACCGTCACCAACACAAACTACCTAATTAAACAAACAATCACACCTGCTACGGAAAACTGAAAATACATGGACCCGTCTGAATGTATGGGCCTTTCAGAGGCCATAAACTCAGCCAGCGCCGGGCCAGTGTTTGGGGTATTGTGCCCGCCACTAGTGGCTGAATACATAATAATAATAATAATAATAATAATTCCCTTGTATTGTCATTCTGTGTAACAATGTACACAGAACGAAATGTCGATTGCACTGGGCTAGTGTTGAGGGAACGTCGGGCCCTCAAGTTCGGTGGCTTGGAGCGGATTTTTGAGGTACTGCACTCCCATTGGAAATGCATGGGCGCTCCGTCCACTACCATGTAATTCCCTCACAATATCTGCCCCTGCGTGGCCGCGGGATGCTACTGCAGCCCCGTTGGTAATGAATGGGCCTTTCGGAGGCCATAAATACAGCGCCGCTGCATGGATTTTGGCGGTACTGCTGCTGTCGCTGAAAATACATGGACCCGTCTGAATGAATGGGCCTTTCGGAGGCCATAAACTCAGCGCCTCTGCATGGATTTTGGCGGTACTGCGGCTGTCGCTGAAAATACATGGACCCGTCTGAATGAATGGGCCTTTCGGAGGCCATAAATTCAGCGCCGCTGCATGGATTTTGGCGGTACTGCGGCTGTCGCTGAAAATACATGGACCCGTCTGAATGAATGGACAAAATATAAATCAGACACTACAGAACACAAGCATAATCCAAGATTACAAAATCATCTCAGCCTTTAAAAGAAACAAAAACCTGAAAGACTACTTAGTAAAAAGTAAATTACCAGAAATCAACATAACACAAACGCAGGGCCCCACATTCTACAAACAAGCCACCACAGTTAGGAACACCGTCACCAACACAAACTACCTAATTAAACAAACAATCACACCTGCTACGGAAAACTGAAAATACATGGACCCGTCTGAATGTATGGGCCTTTCGGAGGCCATAAACTCAGCCAGCGCCGGGCCAGTGTTTGGGGTATTGTGCCCGCCACTAGTGGCTGAATACATAATAATAATAATAATAATAATAATAATTCCCTTGTATTGTCATTCTGTGTAACAATGTACACAGAACGAAATGTCGATTGCACTGGGCTAGTGTTGAGGGAACGTCGGGCCCTCAAGTTCGGTGGCTTGGAGCGGATTTTTGAGGTACTGCACTCCCATTGGAAATGCATGGGCGCTCCGTCCACTACCATGTAATTCCCTCACAATATCTGCCCCTGCGTGGCCGCGGGATGCTACTGCAGCCCCGTTGGTAATGAATGGGCCTTTCGGAGGCCATAAATACAGCGCCGCTGCATGGATTTTGGCGGTACTGCTGCTGTCGCTGAAAATACATGGACCCGTCTGAATGAATGGGCCTTTCGGAGGCCATAAACTCAGCGCCTCTGCATGGATTTTGGCGGTACTGCGGCTGTCGCTGAAAATACATGGACCCGTCTGAATGAATGGGCCTTTCGGAGGCCATAAATTCAGCGCCGCTGCATGGATTTTGGCGGTACTGCGGCTGTCGCTGAAAATACATGGACCCGTCTGAATGAATGGACAAAATATAAATCAGACACTACAGAACACAAGCATAATCCAAGATTACAAAATCATCTCAGCCTTTAAAAGAAACAAAAACCTGAAAGACTACTTAGTAAAAAGTAAATTACCAGAAATCAACATAACACAAACGCAGGGCCCCACATTCTACAAACAAGCCACCACAGTTAGGAACACCGTCACCAACACAAACTACCTAATTAAACAAACAATCACACCTGCTACGGAAAACTGAAAATACATGGACCCGTCTGAATGTATGGGCCTTTCGGAGGCCATAAACTCAGCCAGCGCCGGGCCAGTGTTTGGGGTATTGTGCCCGCCACTAGTGGCTGAATACATAATAATAATAATAATAATAATAATAATTCCCTTGTATTGTCATTCTGTGTAACAATGTACACAGAACGAAATGTCGATTGCACTGGGCTAGTGTTGAGGGAACGTCGGGCCCTCAAGTTCGGTGGCTTGGAGCGGATTTTTGAGGTACTGCACTCCCATTGGAAATGCATGGGCGCTCCGTCCACTACCATGTAATTCCCTCACAATATCTGCCCCTGCGTGGCCGCGGGATGCTACTGCAGCCCCGTTGGTAATGAATGGGCCTTTCGGAGGCCATAAATACAGCGCCGCTGCATGGATTTTGGCGGTACTGCTGCTGTCGCTGAAAATACATGGACCCGTCTGAATGAATGGGCCTTTCGGAGGCCATAAACTCAGCGCCTCTGCATGGATTTTGGCGGTACTGCGGCTGTCGCTGAAAATACATGGACCCGTCTGAATGAATGGGCCTTTCGGAGGCCATAAATCCAGCGCCGCTGCATGGATTTTGGCGGTACTGCGGCTGTCGTTGAAAATACATGGACCCGTCTGAATGAATGGGCCTTTCGGATTCCATAAACCCAGCGCCGCTGCATGGATTTTGGCGGTACTGCGGCTGTCGCTGAAAATACATGGACCCGTCTGAATGAATGGGCCTTTCGGAGGCCATAAACTCAGCGCCGCTGCATGGATTTTGGCGGTACTGCGGCTGTCGCTGAAAATACATGGACCCGTCTGAATGAATGGACAAAATATAAATCAGACACTACAGAACACAAGCATAATCCAAGATTACAAAATCATCTCAGCCTTTAAAAGAAACAAAAACCTGAAAGACTACTTAGTAAAAAGTAAATTACCAGAAATCAACATAACACAAACGCAGGGCCCCACATTCTACAAACAAGCCACCACAGTTAGGAACACCGTCACCAACACAAACTACCTAATTAAACAAACAATCACACCTGCTACGGAAAACTGAAAATACATGGACCCGTCTGAATGTATGGGCCTTTCGGAGGCCATAAACTCAGCCAGCGCCGGGCCAGTGTTTGGGGTATTGTGCCCGCCACTAGTGGCTGAATACATAATAATAATAATAATAATAATAATAATTCCCTTGTATTGTCATTCTGTGTAACAATGTACACAGAACGAAATGTCGATTGCACTGGGCTAGTGTTGAGGGAACGTCGGGCCCTCAAGTTCGGTGGCTTGGAGCGGATTTTTGAGGTACTGCACTCCCATTGGAAATGCATGGGCGCTCCGTCCACTACCATGTAATTCCCTCACAATATCTGCCCCTGCGTGGCCGCGGGATGCTACTGCAGCCCCGTTGGTAATGAATGGGCCTTTCGGAGGCCATAAATACAGCGCCGCTGCATGGATTTTGGCGGTACTGCTGCTGTCGCTGAAAATACATGGACCCGTCTGAATGAATGGGCCTTTCGGAGGCCATAAACTCAGCGCCTCTGCATGGATTTTGGCGGTACTGCGGCTGTCGCTGAAAATACATGGACCCGTCTGAATGAATGGGCCTTTCGGAGGCCATAAATCCAGCGCCGCTGCATGGATTTTGGCGGTACTCTGCGGCTGTCGCTGAAAATACATGGACCCGTCTGAATGTATGGGCCTTTCGGAGGCCATATACTCAGCTGAAGGTTGAGAACTTGGCTAGTGTTTGGGGACTTGTGCCCGCCACTAGTGGCTGAAATCCGGGCCGGTGTTTGGGGAATTGTGCGCGTATTATCGGGCCGGTGTTTGGGGATATGCGCGCGTATTATCGGACCGGTGTTTGGGGAATCGTGCCCGCCACTAGTGGCTGAATCCCGGGCTAGTGTTGGGGGACTTGTGCCCGCCAATAGTGGCTGAAATCCGCGCCGGTGTTTGGGGAATTGTGCGCGTATTATCGGGCCGGTGTTTGGGGATATGCGCGCGTATTATCGGACCGGTGTTTGGGGATTTGTGCCCGCCACTAGTGGCTGAGAACTTGGCTAGTGTTTGGGGACTTGTGCCCGCCACTAGTGGCTGAAATCCGGGCCGGTGTTTGGGGAATTGTGCGCGTATTATCGGGCCGGTGTTTGGGGATATGCGCGCGTATTATCGGACCGGTGTTTGGGGAATCGTGCCCGCCACTAGTGGCTGAATCCCGGGCTAGTGTTGGGGGACTTGTGCCCGCCAATAGTGGCTGAGAACTTGGCTAGTGTTGGGGGACTTGTGCCCGCCACTAGTGGCTGAAATCCGCGCCGGTGTTTGGGGAATTGTGCGCGTATTATCGGGCCGGTGTTTGGGGAATCGTGCCCGCCACTAGTGGCTGAATCCCGGGCTAGTGTTGGGGGACTTGTGCCCGCCAATAGTGGCTGAAATCCGCGCCGGTGTTTGGGGAATTGTGCGCGTATTATCGGGCCGGTGTTTGGGGATATGCGCGCGTATTATCGGACCGGTGTTTGGGGAATCGTGCCCGCCACTAGTGGCTGAATCCCGGGCTAGTGTTGGGGGACTTGTGCCCGCCAATAGTGGCTGAAATCCGCGCCGGTGTTTGGGGAATTGTGCGCGTATTATCGGGCCGGTGTTTGGGGATATGCGCGCGTATTATCGGACCGGTGTTTGGGGAATTGTGCCCGCCACTAGTGGCTGAGAACTGGGCTAGTGTTGGGGGACTTGTGCCCGCCACTAGTGGCTGAAATCCGGGCCGGTGTTTGGGGAATTGTGCGCGTATTATCGGGCCGGTGTTTGGGGATATGCGCGCGTATTATCGGGCCGGTGTTTGGGGATATGCGCGCGTATTATCGGACCGGTGTTTGGGGAATCGTGCCCGCCACTAGTGGCTGAATCCCGGGCTAGTGTTGGGGGACTTGTGCCCGCCAATAGTGGCTGAAATCCGCGCCGGTGTTTGGGGAATTGTGCGCGTATTATCGGGCCGGTGTTTGGGGATATGCGCGCGTATTATCGGACCGGTGTTTGGGGAATCGTGCCCGCCACTAGTGGCTGAATCCCGGGCTAGTGTTGGGGGACTTGTGCCCGCCAATAGTGGCTGAAATCCGCGCCGGTGTTTGGGGAATTGTGCGCGTATTATCGGGCCGGTGTTTGGGGATATGCGCGCGTATTATCGGACCGGTGTTTGGGGAATTGTGCCCGCCACTAGTGGCTGAATCCCGGGCTAGTGTTGGGGGACTTGTGCCCGCCACTAGTGGCTGAAATCCGCGCCGGTGTTTGGGGAATTGTGCGCGTATTATCGGGCCGGTGTTTGGGGATATGCGCGCGTATTATCGGACCGGTGTTTGGGGAATCGTGCCCGCCACTAGTGGCTGAATCCCGGGCTAGTGTTGGGGGACTTGTGCCCGCCAATAGTGGCTGAAATCCGCGCCGGTGTTTGGGGAATTGTGCGCGTATTATCGGGCCGGTGTTTGGGGATATGCGCGCGTATTATCGGACCGGTGTTTGGGGAATTGTGCCCGCCACTAGTGGCTGAGAACTGGGCTAGTGTTGGGGGACTTGTGCCCGCCACTAGTGGCTGAAATCCGGGCCGGTGTTTGGGGAATTGTGCGCGTATTATCGGGCCGGTGTTTGGGGATATGCGCGCGTATTATCGGGCCGGTGTTTGGGGATATGCGCGCGTATTATCGGACCGGTGTTTGGGGAATCGTGCCCGCCACTAGTGGCTGAATCCCGGGCTAGTGTTGGGGGACTTGTGCCCGCCAATAGTGGCTGAAATCCGCGCCGGTGTTTGGGGAATTGTGCGCGTATTATCGGGCCGGTGTTTGGGGATATGCGCGCGTATTATCGGACCGGTGTTTGGGGAATCGTGCCCGCCACTAGTGGCTGAATCCCGGGCTAGTGTTGGGGGACTTGTGCCCGCCAATAGTGGCTGAAATCCGCGCCGGTGTTTGGGGAATTGTGCGCGTATTATCGGGCCGGTGTTTGGGGATATGCGCGCGTATTATCGGACCGGTGTTTGGGGAATTGTGCCCGCCACTAGTGGCTGAGAACTTGGCTAGTGTTTGGGGACTTGTGCCCGCCACTAGTGGCTGAAATCCGGGCCGGTGTTTGGGGAATTGTGCGCGTATTATCGGGCCGGTGTTTGGGGATATGCGCGCGTATTATCGGACCGGTGTTTGGGGAATCGTGCCCGCCACTAGTGGCTGAATCCCGGGCTAGTGTTGGGGGACTTGTGCCCGCCAATAGTGGCTGAGAACTTGGCTAGTGTTGGGGGACTTGTGCCCGCCACTAGTGGCTGAAATCCGCGCCGGTGTTTGGGGAATTGTGCGCGTATTATCGGGCCGGTGTTTGGGGAATCGTGCCCGCCACTAGTGGCTGAATCCCGGGCTAGTGTTGGGGGACTTGTGCCCGCCAATAGTGGCTGAAATCCGCGCCGGTGTTTGGGGAATTGTGCGCGTATTATCGGGCCGGTGTTTGGGGATATGCGCGCGTATTATCGGACCGGTGTTTGGGGAATCGTGCCCGCCACTAGTGGCTGAATCCCGGGCTAGTGTTGGGGGACTTGTGCCCGCCAATAGTGGCTGAAATCCGCGCCGGTGTTTGGGGAATTGTGCGCGTATTATCGGGCCGGTGTTTGGGGATATGCGCGCGTATTATCGGGCCGGTGTTTGGGGATATGCGCGCGTATTATCGGACCGGTGTTTGGGGAATCGTGCCCGCCACTAGTGGCTGAATCCCGGGCTAGTGTTGGGGGACTTGTGCCCGCCAATAGTGGCTGAAATCCGCGCCGGTGTTTGGGGAATTGTGCGCGTATTATCGGGCCGGTGTTTGGGGATATGCGCGCGTATTATCGGACCGGTGTTTGGGGAATCGTGCCCGCCACTAGTGGCTGAATCCCGGGCTAGTGTTGGGGGACTTGTGCCCGCCAATAGTGGCTGAAATCCGCGCCGGTGTTTGGGGAATTGTGCGCGTATTATCGGGCCGGTGTTTGGGGATATGCGCGCGTATTATCGGACCGGTGTTTGGGGAATTGTGCCCGCCACTAGTGGCTGAGAACTGGGCTAGTGTTGGGGGACTTGTGCCCTCCAATAGTGGCTGAAATCCGGGCTAGTGTTGAGGGACTTGTGCCCGCCAATAGTGGCTGAAATCCGCGCCGGTGTTTGGGGAATTGTGCGCGTATTATCGGGCCGGTGTTTGGGGATATGCGCGCGTATTATCGGACCGGTGTTTGGGGAATCGTGCCCGCCACTAGTGGCTGAGAACTTGGCTAGTGTTTGGGGACTTGTGCCCGCCACTAGTGGCTGAAATCCGCGCCGGTGTTTGGGGAATTGTGCGCGTATTATCGGGCCGGTGTTTGGGGATATGCGCGCGTATTATCGGACCGGTGTTTGGGGAATTGTGCCCGCCACTAGTGGCTGAGAACTTGGCTAGTGTTTGGGGACTTGTGCCCGCCACTAGTGGCTGAAATCCGGGCCGGTGTTTGGGGAATTGTGCGCGTTTTATCGGGCCGGTGTTTGGGGATATGCGCGCGTATTATCGGACCGGTGTTTGGGGAATCGTGCCCGCCACTAGTGGCTGAATCCCGGGCTAGTGTTGGGGGACTTGTGCCCGCCAATAGTGGCTGAATCCCGGGCTAGTGTTGGGGGACTTGTGCCCGCCAATAGTGGCTGAAATCCGCGCCGGTGTTTGGGGAATTGTGCGCGTATTATCGGGCCGGTGTTTGGGGATATGCGCGCGTATTATCGGACCGGTGTTTGGGGAATTGTGCCCGCCACTAGTGGCTGAGAACTTGGCTAGTGTTTGGGGACTTGTGCCCGCCACTAGTGGCTGAAATCCGGGCCGGTGTTTGGGGAATTGTGCGCGTATTATCGGGCCGGTGTTTGGGGATATGCGCGCGTATTATCGGACCGGTGTTTGGGGAATCGTGCCCGCCACTAGTGGCTGAATCCCGGGCTAGTGTTGGGGGACTTGTGCCCGCCAATAGTGGCTGAAATCCGCGCCGGTGTTTGGGGAATTGTGCGCGTATTATCGGGCCGGTGTTTGGGGATATGCGCGCGTATTATCGGACCGGTGTTTGGGGAATCGTGCCCGCCACTAGTGGCTGAGAACTTGGCTAGTGTTTGGGGACTTGTGCCCGCCACTAGTGGCT
>NW_028283189.1:57500-60713 GCF_059441175.1 Urocampus carinirostris
CTCACCGGCAGCCGAGAAGCACCTCCGGACGCGCGGACGCGCGACACCGACGGGCGGACGGACACGGAGCGCCGCCCGAGTCTGTATTTGAGGGTACGAAGGGACGGGGGTCCCTGCGAAACCCCAGCCGCGGAGTGGGCGGGGACACGGGTCGCGCGCCACCCGCCGGGCGGACCGGCGGAATGTCGCGGAGGGCCCGAGCCTCGCCCGCGCGGACCGGGTTCTCGCGCCACCCGCCGGACGGACCGGCGGAATGTCGCGGAGGGCCCGGCCCGCGTCCGATCGATTGGAAAGCGCCGCTCAGACAGGCGTGGCCCCGGGGTAAAACCGGGGCCGCAATGTGCGTTCAAAGTGTCGATGATCAATGTGTCCTGCAAATCACATTAGTTCTCGCAGCTAGCTGCGTTCTTCATCGACGCACGAGCCGAGTGATCCACCGCTAAGAGTCGTACGTTTGGGCCCTTTTACGTCCGCCCGGGACGATCGGAGACAAATTCACGACAGGGTTTGTACCGGAGACGAACGCGCCGCGGGTGCCGTTCGGTCGCTCCCGCGAGCGAGCCCCTAACCCGCGGCGCGGTTACCGACGGGCGCGATACGCGCGACGCCGCGACGAGCCGAGCGGGTCGGGCGCGCGGCGCTGAGGCCGGCGCCCGGCGTCTCCCGCTCGGGGCCGCGACGGCGCCCGAGACGTGCGTCGGCCCGGGTAGGTCGGGCGCTCGGCGCTGAGGCCGGCGCCCGGCGTCTCCCGCTCGGGCCTGACACGACTCGGCGACCGGACTCGCCGGGTAGGTCGGGGGCTCGGCGCTGAGGCCGGCCCCCGGCGTCTCCTACCCGGACCCCGGAAGGCCATCCGACTTGGAAGCCCCGCCGCGCCGCGAAGCGACGCTTTGGGTGTTGCTACCCGTCAGCGAGTGGGTTTGGTTTACAAGGGCGGCGCGACCGCGCTGACACCGAGGGGGGACTGGCCCCCGACCCGGCCGCGGCCTGCCCGGACTATGGATGGACAGAGGAGACCGCGGCGGACCGCGCGGAACCGAACCCCCGGTGTCCGGAGCCCCGGGAGGGACTCCGGTGTCCGGGGGCCGGCCCACGCGCGCGCTACGCGGCCCCTCGAGGGCTCCGGCCGACGGACGCGTTTGGCCGGGGAAAAAGGTAGCCGGTGGGAGCACCGTTTCGTCGCCCTGAACCTTCGTCTCGGGCGGGCGTCCCGACGCCGCCGCCATACGGCCGTTGTGATCCGTGCGGGGATCCGCTTGCTCGGCGACCCTCGCCGAGAGCAGCCCCGCGCCGCACGGACACGCGACACCGACGGGCGGACGGACGCCGGGGCGCCGGCCCGAACCGTTACCTTTAAAGGACGGGAGGTCGTCGAGGCGAGTGCCGCCCCGGAAGCGCGCGCCGGAAGCGCGAGAACCGCGCCGAGCTAGGGTCGTCGGCAGAGGGGGATTCCCCGGTTACGGGGGTCCCGCGCACGGCCGCCGCCTTTCGCCCGTCGCTGGCGGTCGCCTGTCGTCGCGCCGCGCCGCGCTACTGGGGTCGTCGGACGAGCGCGCTACCCCGCTCGCACGGAGGTAGCGCGACATCGCCCGCCGCCTTTTCTCGCGTCGCGCCGCGCCGCGTGGCGCCCGCCGAACTCGCTCCGACGCGCGGCCCGGGAGTGACCCGCGCCGCGCCCCCCGTCCCGTCCCGTCCCGGTCTACCCTCTTCCTCCGCCTGCGACGACCCGCCGCCCTCGGCGTCTGGCTCGTCGGGGGTGTACCGAGGCGGATCTGCTGCCGCTCGTACGTTAATGATCCTTCTGCAGGTTCACCTACAGAAACCTTGTTACGACTTTTACTTCCTCTAGATAGTCAAGTTCGACCGTCTTCTGGCACACCGCCGGAGCCGGGGCCGGCCCCGGCGGGGACTATCCGAGGACCTCACTAAGCCATCCGATCGGTAGTAGCGACGGGCGGTGTGTACAAAGGGCAGGGACTTAATCAACGCAGGCTAATGACCCGCGCTTACTGGGAATTCCTCGTTGGTGGGAAATAATTGCAATCCCCAGGCCCTGTCACGAGCGGGGTTCATAGGATTACCCGCGCCTGCCGGCGCGGGGATAGACGACGCGCTTATACGCTCAGTGTGGCGCGCGTGCAGCCCCGGACATCTAAGGGCATCACAGACCTGTTATTGCTCATTCTCGTGTGGCTGAGAGCCACTTGTCCCTCTAAGAAGTTTTCTGCCGCCGACCGCGCGGGGGGCCGCGGTACTATTTAGTATGTTTGAGTCTCGTTCGTTATCGGAATTAACCAGACAAATCGCTCCACCAACTACGAACGGCCATGCACCACCACCCACGGTATCGAGAAAGAGCCTTCAATCTGTCAATCCTTTCCGTGTCCGGGCCGGGTGAGGTTTCCCGTGTTGAGTCAAATTAAGCCGCATGCTCCACTCCTGGTGGTGCCCTTCCGTCAATTCCTTTAAGTTTCAGCTTTGCAACAATACTCCCCCCGGAACCCAGACACTTGGTCGGTTTCCCGGGTGCTGCTCGGCGGGTCATGGGAATAACGCCGCCGGATCGCGAGTCGGCATCGTTTATGGTCGGAACTAGGACGGTATCTGATCGTCTTCGAACCTCCGACTTTCGTTCTTGATTAATGAAAACATTCTTGGCAAATGCTTTCGCTCTCGTCCGTCTTGCGCCGGTCCAAGAATTTCACCTCTAGCGGCGCAGTACGAATGCCCCCGGCCGTCCCTCTTAATCATGGCCCCAGTTCATGACAACCCACAAAATAGAACCGGAGTCCTATTCCATTATTCCCAGCTGCGATATGCAGGGGCGGCCGTGTGGCCTGCTTTGAACACTCTAATTTCCTCAAAGTAAACGCTTCGGGCCCCGCGAGTGACACCCAGCGAAGGGCATCACGGGGGCTTTTGCCGAGAGGCAGGGGCTGGGACAGACGGATGCACGCCTCGCGGCGGACCGTCAGCTCGCGTCCCGGGGTCCAACTAGGAGCTTTTTAACTGCAGCAACTTTAAAATACGCTATTGGAGCTGGAATTACCGCGGCTGCTGGCACCAGACTTGCCCTCCAATGGATGCTGGCCGATGGGTTTGTGTTCGGCTCATTCCAATTACGGAGACTCGAACGAGTCCCGTATTGTTATTTTTCGTCACTACCTCCCCGTGTCGGGAGTGGGTAATTTGCGCGCCTGCTGCCTTCCTTGG